>NC_083294.1:22460405-22760405 GCF_963506605.1 Zootoca vivipara
AAATTACAAATAGTAGGTATGTAGTTCAAAATAATTTTATCCTCTGAAAATTTTAGCCTTTTTCACACAGTCATTGTTATATAATCCACTACTTCTCCCAAAACTTAATAAGCACTGGACATTGTAAAAACACATTTTAAGGAAGCATTATCCTTATTAAATATCCAACAAAATCCTTTTCTATACAAACATAGTGGAATCCAACAAATTCTAAATATTATTTTTGTTTTATAAGCCATAATTTAAGGTCCACTAACACCCTTGCTATAGAAGTTAAAAAGCTCTCCCATTGTCTAGACTCTAGGCCATATAGGTGAAACTTGGAAAATTAGAATATTGTCGAAATGTGCATTTATTTCAGTAATGCAACTTTTTCTTTCTTTTAATTTTTACAAATGCTTTCTTTTGGAAATTCCACAGTAATAAAAGAAATAGTTACAAAAATACAAAAATAAACATCGCTATTACATTTCATTAATTACATTCCATTTATAATTGACCCACCTAATGACAAATAATTAAAATTACAACAAATAAAGGCTTGACATATCTTGCTTTGCATGTCATGCATTTATCTCATATATTGGTTTCACCTTTTAAGTTGCATTACTGAAATAAATGCACTTTTCGATGATATTCTAATTTTCTGTGCTTCACCTGTAAGTACCTCCAGTTCTTTATTCCATTCATTTCTTAATATCTGCATATCAAATTGATTTATTGATAACAAATAACTATAAAAAGTAATTGTGGGTTTTTTAGTTTTAAAAGATTTAACCCGTTCTTCTAGTATCTCAGGTGTCCCAGAAACTGAAAAAGCTGCTGATCCAAACAAAGTAGTTAACCAAATGATGTAGCTGTAAATACTGCCATTGGGTTGCACCCAATAGCTGCTGTTTATCTAGTAACATAAAAAAGGTAAAGGGTAAAGGGACCCCTGACCATTAGGTCCAGTCGTGACCGACTCTGGGGTTGCGCGCTCATCTCGCATTATTGGCCGAGGGAGCCGGCGTATAGCTTCCAGGTCATGTGGCCAGCATGACAAAGCCGTTTCTGGCAAACCAGAGCAGCACATGGAAACGCCGTTTACCTTCCCGCTGTAGCGGTTCCTATTTATCTACTTGCATTTTGACGTGCTTTCGAACTGCTAGGTTGGCAGGAGCTGGGACCAAGCAATGGGAGCTCACCCCGTCACAGGGATTCGAACCGCCGACCTTCTGATCTGCAAGCCCTAGGCTCAGTGGTTTAACCACAGCGCCACCTGGGTCCCTATATCTATATCTATATCTAGTAACATAGTTCATGTTAAAATTCATCATCTATCAGTTGATCCAAAGTCAATATGCCCACTTCCATCCATTTTTTCCACATCACCAACTTTTCTCCAATTTTCCAACCTGGGATTCCCAATAGTCAATTTAGCATGGGGAAAGGGGTCAAATCCCATTTTTAAGAGATTGCATTCCACAGCTCTCAGACATATGGTCATTGTTTCAAGAGATACCAGTTCTGATGTGTTTTGATAGTAATACTATCCACCCAACCAAAGATACTATGTATGTATGTTCCAAAGTTGCCCACTTCAGAAAAATAACACCAATGGTTGGCATCCAGTATTTCATTCTTTTGTTTATTTCTAAACCTCATACTACTATTCCTGTGTTGATGCAAAAATATCAGGATACTCTATTAACTGGTCCAAATTGGAATTGATGCCTATAGGTGAAAATTTGCTTGCCCATCCATTTAAGGAGTATCAATTTTGTATTTGTACCAAATCTTATCAAATCTTTATGTATATCTATATCAAAAGATATAACTCAATTAGCAACATGCAATATAAATAAAATATAGGGAGAGGTTTATTCAGATATTGATAGATGAGTCATTAAACCTCACAATTTGGGGAAAAGTGAATGCTCTCAAAATGAACATTATTCCCAGATTAATTTATATTCTGACAGGATCCTAGTTCATATACATTACCTGGAGAATATGTTCAGAAAATAAATTCTTTGCTTAGAAAATTTCTATGGAGCTATTCAATTCCAATAATATCTTTATAGAAAATGCGAATTAAGGGGGGAGGATTCAGTATTCCGAATGTGGAGCTATATCACCAAGCTTATTTACTGTCAAGCATTCAACATTAAATGAGATATAATGCTTTGGTTTGAACACCAGGTTTTTAATTATAGAGCATATGGAAACAGCATTATTATTATCATTCAGCATAGATACTCATATTCCAATATTCCCCTACAGAGGTGGGGAACCAGTTAAGTCAGACTTGCAACAACCATTCACCTGATCACACGTGATGAGGAAAATAATGACTTTTAGGCAAAAAAGAAAGGAAGCTTTTCTAAGTGCAAATAGTGTTAGCTCCAAATTCCTTTTCAGCACCTCCATGTATTTGTAAGGACTCTATCCAAAAGAATCATGAGCCAGCAGTTTTGCCAGAGTTCTGTAGGAAACACTCCTACTAGCTTTGATAGCTCTTCCACCAATGGCCTTGCTAGCCTGTGCAACAAAGAATGGATAAGGGTCACTGGCAAAATAGCTTCCAAGCACAAGTTCCTGCTGCTAGAGGGCTCCTTGGTGTACAGATAATACGAAAACAATCAAAGAGGAAATGGAGAGGACTGCAGCAGAGCTGACTCTGAATTCATACTCAAAACAACCAACTTGTGGCATATATAATATTTTTAAGGAGATGCCACAGTAGTGATAGCAACAGAACCAGCAATCCCTCCTGTCTTCTCATATGCAAAGTGAATATTTCTTAAGTAGTGAACCTAGCCTAAAGAGAGAAGTGCCTACCTGTTGAGCTTTTGGGGCTCAAGGTTTTTGTTTTTTTAATAAATTGTTTTGGGGCTCAAGGTTAAGCAAATAACGGCTGGAAGCCTGCTTTTGTTACTTGCCTCACATTTTTGAGATGGGTCAGGTTATAAATCTACGTAAACGAATTAAACAAGTACACTTCAGAATGTTCCAACAATGTTAGCGTTGCCAAAAACATTAGAACTTGCATGCTTCCTATTTTAATATGCATTTGCACAGCTTATTGTTAGGATAGAAAGTCAGGATAGAAACTGTTGAATAAAAAATGCTATGGAGAACTAAATCTATAGCTTTTTCTCTGCCATGTTAGCATGGTGCAGGCTAAGGAAAGAGCTTGTCATGTCCCCAATGCCTTCTGAAAGACAACAGCCAGCAAAACAGGAAGCTGGAGTGTGGATGTTACAAGTTAAAAGGACGCAGCAGCAGCAAGATGGCTAAGCCAATAATTTTCTGATCCTGATATATGAATGACTGATTGGAACCCTTTCATGCGGTGTTTGGTTTTCTTATCTATTCCATTCAGATAAACCACTATTAGGTTAAAGAAAAATATTGCACACAGATTTCTTCATCTTAGGTAAGAGTATGATGCTTTGGTTAAAGAGACACCAACTTTCAAAAGTCATAAATATTTTAAAATGGGAGTGGCCAACCTGTGGCCATCCAGATGCTTCTAGACTACAATTCCCATAATCTCTTATTGTCCATGCTAGTTGGAGCTGGTGTTTGCTTATCATTTCTCAGTGAAGAATGCGTAAACTATAAATGATTTCATGCACTTGCTAGATAATGTTCATTCCTGAATTCATAGAATGTTCCAGCAAGTGCAAAACCCACTAAACAAAATATTTTCTTCACATTAATATTCAACCAAAGACTTCAAAAGAAAAAGTTTTGGAGCAGTAAGTACAATTATGGATGTTGCTTTTAATATACAGTGGTACCTCGGTTTATGAACACAATTGGTTCTGGAAGTCTGTTCATAAACTGAAGCGTTCATAAACTGAAGCGAACTTTCCCATTGAAAGTAATGGAAAGTGGATTAATCTGTTCCAGACAGTCCACGGAGTACTTAAACTGAAGCAAACTTTCCCATTGAAAGTAATGGAAAGTGGATTAATCCGTTCCAGACGGGTCCGCAGAGTACTTAAACTGAAGCGTTCATAAACTGAAGCATGGGTGTAATTGGTTCCGGAAGTCTGTTCATAAACTGAAGCGTTCATAAACTGAAGCGAACTTTCCCATTGAAAGTAATGGAAAATGAATTAATCCGTTCCAGATGGGTCTGCGGCGTTCGTAAACCGAAAATTCATAAACCGAGGTGTTCATAAACCGAGGTTCCACTGTATTATAGTTCTCAATATAGTATAGTAGCATTTAAATTGCTGTGGAGTAAAGCAACTTTATCCTCAATTTGTTTAGCCATCTGGTTACAGCAGGCGACTGTGTACTCCAGAGATCAAACTCTCGCTTTATCAAGAATAACCAATCTCTGGACATGGAAAAGGGTTGCTGGATGGCTCCCTGAGGATGCAATGGAGGCAACGGAGTAGGATCTCTTCACGGCCCTCACCACTATGTGGAAGGCCAAATTATGAGTCAGCTCAGTCAACTCCCAATCAAGATTTACACCACTTGTCCTCCAGCCCTTGACCATTCCATTTTATCAACCACAGTTCTGCAGTATACTAAGGAGTAAAACAGACTCCATAGCACTGGAGGGGGTACTCAGGAGTGAATTTGTCAATAGACCCACAAGACTCACTATTCCACAGTGAAGCCATTCTCTACAGAAAGCATGGAAACAGAAGTTACTGGCCACTTAGCATGCTTATATATTTACATAGGCTTATTTACATGACTGATTTTAATATAGAAAAACTACAGGAAAAAATGTGTAGTGAGTCCAAAAGGTTATGATATGCAAGACTACGACATTTTTACACAAGCTCAAATGTTTGCAGAGTATCATGTAAACAAGCTAAATGAATAGATTAGTACATTTTACCAATCTGAATTTTGCTAATGAATTTCAATCTACCATTTAAAGTGCAAAAAGTGGGAAACATAGTCTGCACATGCTCAGAATCCCTGTGAGATGCCTGCACAGTCTGGCACCAATCATCCCTGCTTTCAATACCAGATTCTAGGGCCAAGATCTCAAGAAGCCCACCTTATGTGGATAAGTGGCAAAGGTTGAGAAGCACCTTGAGAAGCATGCTTAGGGTTTCAGTATGGCTTAAGGGAGAACAACAAGTACACAAACGTTTATAGAATGTGATGAGCTGAACCACTTCCAAGGCTTGTTGAAAACATATTTCACGATGTCAAATGTGCTAGTCAATTCCAGTTCACCAGCAATAATGTAACATTTGCAAGATTATGGAAATGCACTCTATACATGTTCAAAAACTCTGAGATTACATTACACTGCATATTACTATGCTTTAACCACCGCTCCCCTTCAATAACCCAACCAGCTGCTGAGACTAAGACCTAGGATTCACCAACTAATGTGAGTCTGCATGGCAGTAATGGGGTTTTCTGAAAATCTGGAGCAAGGCTGGATGAGAATGAGGGTCTGATTAGGTTTGTTGTGGGAGGAGGAAAACATCCTTAAGTTAAGATCAACAATTCCTGTGTACAGGAAGACCAGGTGGTGTTATCAAGACTAACTCCACAGTTTAGCAATTCAGCAGCAGCATCAAGCCTAACATACAGTAATACTAGGGCTGGCTGGATAAAAAAGGAAAACAAGAATTCCTGGCAGGCTTTAAATGGGTATCATCATCATTACTATTACTACTACTGTACTACTATATCACTTAATGCTGAAACAGGCTTCTAAACGATTTAAAAAGCACAAAAACCAGTCACACGAACATTTAATGTAAGCATCTGTAATTAAGATGCACAATAAAATAACCCCACTACATCAGCACAGGATATTATCATTATGGAATGATTTATATTTTAAAGTTATGTATTTTAATAATGTTCCATTTTGTCTACTCATTGGTATCTATGTTTATTTTTCCTATAGTGAGATTTTTTTAAATGGTTGTAGCACGCACCCTCCGGCCCTGCCCAAGCAAATAGAAGAATGAGGCACAAGACACTAGGAAGGCGAACATACATACATGAAATGCACTCTGCACGTGCTCAGGGACCCCTTACTTTACACTGCATATGGTTTACCAAAAAAGGGTTGGAGGGAGAAAAAGGAAATATCCACAACAGACCTTCCTCACCATCTCTTCCTCCGTTGTGTGGGGAGGGAAGAACTAGCTGAAAATTGGGGGGATTGGGGGGGTGGCTGAAGAAGCCTCATGAGGAGGGAGGAATGGCCAGCACCTGCCACATTTCTCTATCACACACACAGCACCCCTTACCTTGGGCGTCGTGATGTGCTCCATGGCTGAGGGAGGCCCACCCCAAAGCTGGGCACCTCTCCCCGGTTACCTCGCGGCGGAGCCCTCGACCGAACGTACCCCGCCCGCGCCGCAAAAAAGGAAAACAAAAAACCCCGGCCTCTTCCTCAGAACCTCAGCCCCGTCTCTTCACCGAACCTCGCGAGATTCCGAGCCCGACGGAGGCCTGCTCCCGTGGCCTGAAGCCGCAAGCGCCATCTTGGGTGAGGGCGCCGTTCCCCAGGCAACAGGAGGAGGAGAGGACCTCCGCCGAGGCTTGAGTTCGAGACACACCGCTTGGGATGGAGAAAGAGAAAGAGGGAAAGGGAAAGAGACCCAGGGAGAGAAACACGTTAGTGCTATGATGATAATCATCATCATCATCTTCAACAACAAATGATAATAGTACACAACTGGCTGTGGGGAAAATTGTGGCCTTTGCTGCATTACTCCGTTGCCTATTTATATTCCCAAATTTTCCTAAAATGCGGAGCAGCCTTGAAAATAAGTGTAAACAGGTATCCGTCAATCAGAGTGCCCTGGCCCTATACATGTTTGCATGGAGCAAGCAAGTCACATTGCACAGGATTGCAGATGATGGTACAAGCCTAAGTATATTTACACAGATACAGACTGCACTGAGTTCAAATTCAAAAACTGTACAGTGGTACCTCAGGTTAAGTACTTAATTGGTTCTGGAAGTCCGTACTTAACCTGAAGCATACTTCGCCTGAAGTGAACTTTCCCATTGAAAGTAATGGAAAGTGGATTAATCCATTCCAGACGGATCTGTGGAGTACTTAACTTGAAAGTACTCAACCTGAAGCATACTTAACCCGAGGTATGACCGTATATGCATATGTGCCTGCATTGGATAAGGTTGGAGGATTCAGGATGGATAGAAGACAATATAGTACTTCTTCATGCAGTGCATGGTTAAGCTACGGAACTCGCTGCCACAGGAACAGAGACAGCCCTCAACCTAGATTGTTTTAAAGAGGATTGGACAAATTCATGGATGAGAGGGCTATCCATGGCTGCTAGCAGCGATGCCTGTGCTCTATTACCGCAGTTGCCAGCAGCAATCCTTTTGAATACCAGTAGTGGGAAGCCGCAGGGAGGGAGAGTTCTGCTTTGTGCTTGGGTTCTGCTTGCAGGTTTCCCATAAAGGCATCTGGTTGGCCACTGTGAGAACTGTGGAAGACATGCAGTCAAAGCTAACTATGCGTATTCTTGCTAGTTAACATGTGGTTAAGACCATAGAGCTGCATTGCTGATAAGCAGACCATAGAAACAGGATTGTTAGAGAAGGCTCTGTGTGATGTCATGTCCCCTCCTCTCCTGGGAGATAAGAAGCAAATATGTATGTATTTCCTGTGTGTTTGTTTGTTCTTTCTCTCTCTCTCTCTAGCCATAAAGGAGGTGCCTCCAAACGCTCAAACATCAGAAACATGCCTCAATGGCACTGGCAACATGGGCTGCCATATATCCGGATTTTCCTGCACATTTCACCGATTTCTGCCTGGACACTGCTTGCAGCTGCAGTTTTCCCATGGCAATCCTATATAAACACAAGTATTCCACTTGCATTTACTTATAATGCTGGTTTTTTGCTAAGCTCAAATGCTTGACTGTAAGTAAAATATATATATTTAAATTTACTTTTCAGTCTGTAGCCTGTTTCTTTGATAAATGAGCAAAGAGGTAACAAAGGGGGAGATCAGCCTAACAACTAATTCCTATGCTTTCAGTTAAACTGCTTAAGATGGTATTTAAACTCTGCTCAGCCCTGCTTTAAACACAAGCAGTAAGTCAGTACTTTTGTCTATTAACCCACACATGTAGGTCTGTAGAGGGATAAAATATAATTGCTCATATTCCCACACTTACCTAATAAAACCCATTTGGAACAGGATGTTGGACTAGACCAGGCATCCCCAAACTTCAGCCCTCCAGATGTTTTGGACTACAATTCCCATCTTCCCTGACCACTGGGTCCTGTTAGCTAGGGATCATGGGAGTTGTAGGCCAAAACATCTGGAGGGCCGCAGATTGGGGATGCCTGGACTAGACAGATCATTGGCCTGATCCAGCAGGGTTTTTTCTGTTCTTAAATGTGTGCACCAAGGTTTGTTTTCTATTAAAAGAATAGCTTTGGGAGCTGATATAACAGAAGGGTGTAAACATAAACATTTTTGTCATATCAAGGATAGCCTTCCTCTCTCCACCCCTAGGTACCTTTGGTGTGATTGTTATTATTATTTAGTTACAGTATTTATTTTCCTCATGAGACTCAAGGCTGCTCTATGTTGTTCCATGCATGAGGCAAACTCATGTTATCATGGGGGCCTGATGCAATTTCTCCGATTCCAACATTTTAAATCCAGTCCTCTTAAAATCCTAGGGATTCCTATTATCTAATGTCCAATCAACTCACTTATCAACCACAGCTTGGCCTTCACCCCTTGGTTAAAAGCATTGACACATGGGAGCTAGTTCTCCTTTGATTATGTTTCATAACTTTCTTGAAAGGCTGGGAACTTACTTTTTTTAAAAAAATAAAAGTTCAGGGGTGCCAAATAAGGCATGGCGGCAGGTTGGTGGCCCCTGCCCTAATGGACTAGCCTCTGCTGACTATAATTGGGCAGAGTGAGAAACGAAGAGTGGAAACGATGCAACCAACTTACAAACTGGAATTCAGCCTTGACAATTCATTGTTTGTAGTCACATTTCAGTAATATCCTCTTAGTTAGCAATGTATGCTAATAACTTTGGGGGCTGTCAGCTGCAGTGGGCCCTAATTCTATGCATATGGCACATACCTATATACAGTGCTTTTTTCTTAAAAAATGTTTAGGGGTATTCTCATTTTCCTACTCATATTGAAATACTGCCCCTCAATGAGGCCAAACTTAGATTCACAAAATGTTTAGGGGTATGCATACCCCTGTGATTTAGAGCCATGCCTGAACTGGTAAACCATAGTTACAGTGTTTGTTCCATTTCTAGAGGACCTTGAACTAAAGAAACTACAACGCAAAATAGGTGGAAGAGTGAAGCAGACAAGCAGCTTTAAACCATAATTTATCTGCATATTTGCCAAAAAAAAGCAAATCTCCTTTACACCCACAAAGGTGGGGTTACCTTTTCTGACAACATTCCTTTGGTTATTCTGAAGAACAAAGCTCTGCTGCAATAAACACAGTAAAAGTATGTTTCATTTATAACTTCATCTTAAACATACTGTATCTAAGAGTAGACATTTAAAATGAGACTAAGACTAGACATTTAAAGTGAGAAGCAGGGCTCTTCCCAACTCCCTGAAATCTGAAATGATGATGCTTTAAGTCAGTTAAAGCAAAATATTTATTTTTTGCCATTACGTTTAGCCTCCTAGGTTGCTGAGACCCAAGCTGCACAAATTTAGAACTTTTCCCTTTAATTAAGGCCTTGCTAGCAGAGCCTGAAAGCCACAAAGGAGATATCGTGTAAGGCAATGCTTAAACAAGTGTTGTTCTTGCTGTAGCTGGATATTGTGAATGGAAAGAAATGAGCAACAAAAATCCCCTGGTGCTCAATCTGCTTCCAGCAGAGCTAAGAAAGCTGATAGATGAATCTTGAGCTGCCTATCCCATGCAGTTTTCTTTAGTTTGTTTGCAATTAGAGCAAAGTGAATAATCAGTAATGGGTAATTTATTCCACTGTATTTTCCATCTTTTGATCTGAAGAAGAACTACAGAAGAAGAAATCCTAGCCACAGGTCACAGGCACAAAGCTCAATACTGTAAACAATGTGCTGAAATCTAAAGCTGGAGAAAACAGCTAATAAGAACACTAAAAAGTAAGGTGTTTGCAGAAGAATTATAATCATCATTTATAATTCTAATCATCATTATAATTCAAATGCAGTGCTGAAAGTGACCAAGGTAGATTCTCAAGCTGGCTTTCCTGGGGAAGCTATTCCACATTTGTGGTGCCACCCAGGAGGAGGCCCTTTTTGGTACACCCCTATATCACCTCTCATGGGGACTGAGTCTAGGAGTTTTCCTAAAACAGGAATAGTGTGGACATGGCTTGTTCCTTTGGCAAAATGACGGCTTAGTTCCAAGTCTTCCTGATCAACAGGAGTTTTTTCTTGCTTGGAAATCCTTAAATCCTGTTGAGACCACTCACCTTTCAATCTGCATGCAGGTAATGTCTCCTTATTCTCCTGACTGGAGGTCGCAGAAGCTCCATCACCTAAGAGCAAATTATGGGCAAATTTTCTACTAATTTAGAAAAGACACATATCTTAATGGGAATGCATCCACTTCTGAATACAAAGGTCCCAAGTTCAATCCCTAGAATCTCCAGGTTGGGCTCCCTGGTCTGAAATCCTGGAAAACTGCTGCCAGCTAGATGGATTCAGTATAAGGCAGCTTCCTATGCTTCACCCTCTACCAGCAGGCTAGTTGACAACAACAAGGCACAGGGAGGCCTTAAAGCTAGCAAAAGCAGGGACTGAGGTTCAAATGAACACATTGAAAAAATTCCAGCTGGGCCACAGCCCTTAATCTGCTAGAGTCAGAAATGAAAACCCTCTCAACTCATTGATATATCTCTTACTGCCAGTTTGATGGTAGAGCTAGAGAAGCTGACAACAAACTGGCATCACAGATGCATTGGCCTATGCCACTGCCTTATAGGATGTCATAAGGAATATGTTATCAGCAAAGTATTGTGCTAGGTATTCAGAGACCATCATGGCTAATAGACATTCATAGATATTCATATTCTCCATGAATTGGCATTGTCTTTCAAATGGTGTGACTGTGACACGTCTTGTGATCGATTATGTGGTCAGAGGGAGAGAGGGAGCAGACTGGGAGGAGGAGATGTCAGAAGCTGAAGAGGTAACAAGGTCTGGTAAGCAGGAGGAGGCCTGAGCAGAGTGCAGTTCAGGAATCGCCCCCTCCTGTTGCAACCAGCCCCTCTCCCCGCTGGTCTCTGAGAATGCACAGAGAAATGAAAAGAGCAGAACAGAGATTAGTTGTGTGCAGTCACATATTGGGACTGTGTGGGGAAAACCCTGGCGAGGAAGAGCTAGAGAGGGGCGGGAAGGTGGGGACCTTCAGTCCTCACAACTGCTTCATTGAGGCAGGTCCTTCTAGGAAGAGTTGTTGAGACCACTAGGCCTGAGCTCTGTGGTTGGTTTCCTTGAATAAAGATTTAACTTCACTGGCCTCAGGTGATTTGTTGGTTTTGTTTTCCTTGCTGACCTGCACCTGACTCAAGCCCTGAAAGTGGCACAAACTTGTGTGGCACACGGGCTTGTCATCATGCCTGCTGGAATGTGTGGTTGGGATCAGCTGTTTTTCTACCTGATGGCTCAGTCAGGGTCCTTTCCCAATGGAATACTATCTAGGGAATACTAGAAGAAAGCCACTAGGTGAGAGGTCCAGCCAGCTCAACCCAGCAGCACTGCAGTCTGTACTCTGCCAGCTCAAGAGGATGGGGGAATGGCGTGATTGGGCAGCCACAATCCCACCTTCCCTCAACAGCCACGGTCAAAGAGTCACCTCATTTTGCCTAATAGTAGGGCTGGCACTGTCATTGTAACTACAGTGTTTGGATCAGTGATGAGAAACTGCAATTACCCTCCTGGCACACTTAGAAAACAAGCAGGTCCTGGGTACCCAAGAAGATTGTGCAGTGAAGCCAACATCAATTCAAGCAACTTGGGGGAAAGGAATACGGACTGAACTATACAACAAAAAGATTTGTGGGAAAGGGAAGAGAGATTGATTGGAAGGAAAATCCAGACAACCTCAAGAGAGCCAGGGGTTCAGCAGGCCAATATAGAAGAGTCATGATTTTGCAGCATCTTTTTTATCCTCATAAAATTTTTGAGCAACTGCATTATTGACCAACAAATATACCCTTGTTCTGCTGGACCAGGCCAAAGGCCCACCTAGGCCAGCATATTGTCCTCACAGTGGTCAATTGGTTGCCATGGAAACCCCACAAGCATGCCCCAAGCACAACAGCATTCTCACCACTGGAATTCAGAGGCACAGTGCCTCAGACCTAAAGTCAAACACAGCCATGAGGGCTACTAGTCATTGATAGCTTTCCACATCCCTCCACTTCCTCCTCCTTTCAGCTTCCTATTTCTTTATCATTACTCATCCACAAGAGGACCGACCCTCTTCACAGCTAGATCATCATCATCACTTTTGATTTATGTATTGCCTTTTTATATTCCTATACAGAAGGTGCTTTACAAGCTGAAGAAACAACATATAAAACAAATACACTTTTAAAACAATGTGATCCAATGCAAATAAGTCCAAAAAAAATGGTTTAAACAACTTAAAGCCATATTAAATAATTCATTAGACTATAAAAGTACACAATAAAATTAACTCTCAGAATATCAGCAAATAGTACCGTAATTGTGCAGAAATTCACTCTAAACAATTGCAATAAATCATTACTAACTTATTATCAATAAAAGTAACAGCAGAATTACAATACTCAAAATACCACAAACCATGTAAAAAGATTGAATTGAGCAGCAAGGTCACACAACTTACTCCCCCCTCTGAACTCCTGTTCTCTCTTCCCAGGTGCCCAGCTGGACTTGATTGTGCACATATTTGCTGTTTTTGATAAGGGTCATGAAAACCTTGACATGATTAGAGTAACAGAAAAGCAGCAGCCATTATAAGAGCATGGGTAGCTGCCTTATACCCAGTCCAACTACTGAGTCATCTAGATCAGTGCTGTCTATGCTGACTGGCAGAGTCTGTCTTGGGTTTCAGACAGGGGGTCTCTCGTTGCCCTATCTGGAGATGCTGGGGACTGAACCAGGGACCTTCTGCATTCAAGGCAGATGCTCTACCACTGAGCCCAAACACAGCCAAAGCAAAAGGGAGAGCATAAATTGTTTTGGCAAACTGGGAATGTGTCAGAGTACCCTGCATGGGGAATCACTGATACAGCAGATTCCCAGTTGCTCAAAACATCTGGAGGCCTCCCAAGTTGTGGGAGGTTGTTCTAGAACACATAGAATCATAGACGCATAGACTTGTAGAGTTAGAAGGGACCCTGAGAATAATCTAGTCCAACCTCCTGTAGTGCAGGAGTATGCAGCTGTCCCATACAGGGATTTAACATGCAACCTTTGCATTATCAGCATCATGCTCTAAACAACTGAGCTACCCAACATGGGAATGTGATTTCGCATTTCAAGGGAAGCCGGGCAGTAGTAACAATCTGGTTGCTTCAATCCGCTGGCATGGTGGGACTGGCCCCTGGATGTGAAGAGAAGCCTTCATCAATGGGCATAATAATGTAGGGTTGCCATATTTCAAAAACTGAAAATCTGGACACAAAGGTTGTTGAGCTTTCACTCCCCCTCCCCCCCAAAAAGTTGTTGAGCTCCTTCTCCTTCAAGTTGTTGAGCCCAAAATCTGCACTACCAACATGGGCTGCCATGTCCAGATTTTCCCGGACATTCCAGCGATTTTTACCTGGACGTATGACATCCTTACCATAATATTTATGCAGGCTCATGTAGCACAAAGTGCTCTTCATAGGATGGGGTCTTTGGAGCTGATCAGATCACATTATCTTGCACATGTGCATCACATTGCATAAGTGTGAAGTAGGAAACCAGTCTCTCTGATTACATTAGGCCAGGCTTCCTCAACCTTGGCCCTCCAGATGTTTTGAGACTATAGTTCCCATCATCCCTGAGCACTGGTCCTGCTAGCTAGGGATCATGGGAGTTGTAAGCCAAAAACACCTGGAGGGCTTAGGTCAGGCATCCCCAAACTTCGGCCCTCCAGATGTTTTGGACTACAATTCCCATCTTCCCCAACCGCTGGTCCTGTTAGCTAGGGATTATGGGATTTGTAGGCCAAAACATCTGGAGGGCCGCAGTTTGGGGATGCCTGGCTTAGGTTGAGGAAACCTGCATTAGGCAGTGAGAACCTGTCCTTCTCTCCCATTGCTTCAAAGATAGTATTTTCTTGTTGATTTAATAAATAATTAAATTTATTAGTCACTTTCCCCATGGCAACAATACTTTAAGTAAAAAACAAATACATATATTAAAATCAGCATAAAACCATATATTAAAGCATATCACCCACACACAAAAAGGCCATAGGCTCAGTTGAAAAGGAATGTAAAGTTACATAGAGATGGCAGCAAGCTAGCCTCCCTGGAGGCAGTATTTCACTAATGGGGAGCCACCACTAAAAAGTCTGTTCTCATGATGCCACCCTCCAGATCTTTCATGGAGGGAACACATGAAGAAGGGCCTTAGATGACAATCACAGAGTCTGGGTTCATATGGGTTGAAGCAGTCCTTGAGGAATTTGGTCCTGAGCTGCAGAAGACTTTATAGGTCAAAACCAGCATTTTTTAATTGGGCCTGGGTTGCTAATTGGTAGCCAGTGTGGTCGGCCAAAGCGTGTTGAAAGGCAGCCCCACATATAATACATTGCAGTAACTAAACCTAGAGGTTACCAGAGTATAGACAACAGAAATTAAGCTATCCCTGTCCAGATGGAGGTATAGCTTGGCCACCAGCCAAAGCTGATGGAAGACACTCTGCACCACCACTACATGAACCTCAAGTGACAGCAATGGAGGCAGAAGTACCCCAAGCTATGAACCTGCTCATTCAGAGGGAGTGTAACCCCATCAAGAAAAGGCCACCTCCCATCCATCTGGTCTAAGGAACCACCCACTGACAGTGGCTCAGTCTTATCTGGACTGAGCTTCAATTTATTAGCTGTCATTCAGTCTATTACCGAGACAAGACAGCGGTCCAACACATCCATTGCCATGCTGTAGACATATGTGCTCCCAAACTCTGGGTGACCCCTCTTATTAGTTTCATGTGGATGTTTACCAACATGGAAGATAAAATCAAACCTTGTGAAACCCCACACTGAAGGCTTCACAGAGTCAAATGACACTCCCCAAGCACCACCTTCTGAAATCCAAGTGGGACTGGACTACTGCAAAGCGGACAGCCACACCAGAAGGATACCATGATTGATAGTATCAGAAGCTACAGAGAGTTCAAGGAGAATAAACAGGGGCACATCTCTGTCTCTCTCCCAACAGAGGCCATAATTTATGGTGATCAAAGTGGTTTCTGTGCCAAAACCCAACCTAAACCCTGATTGAAATGGATATAGAATGGGTAATCAACAAGCTATAAGTCTCCTCCACACAGACATGGCATAGAGTAGTTTCCCATCCATAATGTACGGTCATACTGTGGAAGTCCCCCTCCCCCTCCAAACTCATTCTACCCGATCTCAGTGATCTCGAGAAACATGCCAGAAGCAGCTTTCTACATATGGGGGGGGGCTTCAGTGTTAGTCCTACTCAGAGCAAAGCCATTGAAGTTAATAGATATGACTAACTTAGGTCCATTAAATTCAGTGGTTCTACTCTGAGTAAAACTTATTTGGATGTAACCCTATGTAGGTCATACCTATACACTCTGTGCTTCTTCATTCCAACGCATGCTGAGAGATCTTCTTCTTCTGTTGGGATACCAGAAGGGAAGGAAAATTGCAGATAGAAGGGACTTAACAGCTTGATGTGTCCCTGTAGGCTACTTCAAATTTACAACCTGCTTGTTAACATTGCTGCCACTCTTTAGCCTTTCTATGACTATTGTTGCTTTATTCATGGCTGTTCACCATGAATGCTGTATGGAAAAGCAGATGAATCTGATATTGGAGAGTTTGTAAGTAAATCAATTTTAACTTACCAAATGTGTGGCCTTATTTTTTGCTATGGGAAGAGGGAAGTTTTGGAACTCACAAGGATATATTTTAAAGATCTAACAGCCTAAAATTCCATGCTTTACTTTGCTGCTTATTTAAATCTTTGTTGACTTGAAATCACTGCTTTGGTTCTTTCACGAAGGAGTATTTGCCCCACAATTGGATCTTGGCATCCAGGGAATTCTCCTTTATATACCTATTTTTTCCTTGCACCAACACAAACAAACATAGGGTCTTGTATTGTTGTTGTTGAAGTCCAGAACAAAACATCAAACTACCAATTGTTAATGCCAAGACCTCCACATGCATTTGCAGATCCTCACTGTACAAGGTTGGGTTGGCCAGTTGGTTGCTAAAATAGATTCTAATTTTATTATTGTTTATGGACTCACAGTATCCTAGTTTTAACTCATATAAAACCAAGGGAATCACATCCATTGTGATGTGATTCTCACAAGAAGAGTGATTCTCCTAGGCACAGCATAAATGGCATGGATTTCTGTCCTTTAGACATTTACCTGGGAGTAAGCCCCATCATACTTCATTCATTTTATTTGTATGTCAGTTTTCCACAAACAAAAAACCATGCTCAATGTAACTAATGAGATTATTTAATGAGATTTACTTCTGAGTTGACATATGCAGGAATACACTTTCAATGTCTGTGATTTAAAACATTTTAATGCCACATTTCAAAATCAGGATCTAGCCGAAATTTAATCAAAGTTTTTTTTCAATGCTGCCCTGTTTTATTCATGTTCAAAATGCTCAGAATACCAGATGCTGAGTAAAAAAGAAAAGCCATATTAGAAGTAAGATTTTGTACAATTTCCTTTCTTGGATTCACAGGTTAGTTTGCGTCAGATTGAGATGTGTTAAGGAGAATTAGAGAATAATTTAGATTAGTTAATCTCAGACCAAAGTAATCCTTCACAGAGTTTTCTCAATGCATTAAAACCCACATATTAAAAACAGAAATACAGAAATCAACCTACTATTTTTGATGCCAACTTTTAAGGTAGAGTTTTCCAAACTTGGGTTGCCAGCTGTTTTTGGACTACAACTCCCATCATCCCTGACCACTGGTCCTGCTAGCTAGGGATGATGGGAGTTGTAGTAAAAAACAAACCAACAGCTGAAGCCCCAAGTTTAGGAAACCCTGTTTTACCGTGTGTGCTGCAGCAAAGAGGTTTTTCTTAGCACTAAAAGTAAAAAAGTAAAAAAATCAGAACACTTCTAAGAAGTAGCAGAAGCTAAATTGAAAAAAGGGGTCTGAAACTGGGAACACTTTCAACTTAAGCACCCAAAATTCACTCAAAATTCTTATCGGAATGGCCCAGATCTTCTTTGGGCTCTGCAGAGTGAAAGGAAAGAGTTTCTGCACTTTTTCAGCAGAAACCTTTGGTTTACATTACTGCACTTTCGTTACTTTGCCTTTCTGGATAGCCACTATCTGATATTAACCTTGGAACAGCCTTTTTGTGCGTTTGTAAAATGGCTATGTGGAGGACGTTGTTCACTGTATTACCCAGTGCCTCCTGCATCCAGATCCTCATGCAAAACGTCCGTTTGAATGTAACTTCGGAAAGAATTTTGTTATATCAAGTGAAATCGTGTGCTTTTTGCTGTTCGATATGGAAAATCATGCCACATCACGTATTTCTCCATTTGCATTGGCAGCCGGGAAATTGAGAGCCAAATTTGTGCTTCAGTGCTCAGTGCCACTTTTTCTTTGTTTTGGTTTTATCTTATCCTTATTATAGTTAAACAGAGACCATGAGATGCTTTACCTCAGAGTCGTGGGTTCGAGCCCCACATTGGGCAAAAGATTGCTACACTGCAGGGGGTTGAACTAGATAACCCTTATGGTCCCTTCCAACTCCAACTTTACAATTCTATGAAGAAGAAGAAAATGCTGCACACATTCATTACTGGGAAGTGTTTGGAGTCTAGGTACGGTAAGAAAAGAGGGTTAATCCCCCCCGCACATTTATCTTTATTCCTTGTCTTAGCTGTGAAATATGAGAACCGGATACAGCGTTATTTGCTTGCTTGCTTGCTTATATGGAGGACCGCTCTAGACATCATTTTTATTCTGCATTCACGATAGTGTGGGGGGCAGGTAGGCGCAGCCCCTCTTTCAGTAATGTTTACGCCTGCAAAAGTTTTGGGGTGGACATCCTGCCTCATTTTCAATCGACGCATGTCCAGAAAATTATTGCTGAAATCCTGTTACCTTTTTTATTTGTTTTTGTTCTGGGTCTTTTATTTTCACCCACTTTCATTGCGCTACGGTACAAGAACTCCTGCAGATAGTAACAATGTAGCAACGCTGGGATAGCATCACAGAATAATTAACGCACTGTTATCATGTCAGTGATATGAATTGCACCTGCAGCCCCCCCCATCCCACCCCGTCTGGCCCAGAGCCATCAAGTGGGCGAGGGGTGAGCAAGCCCTGGGCTCAAGGAGCTCCTAGCTTTCTTAGCGGAGGAGTCTGTAAACAACGATGTTAAGGGTGAAAACACGTCTATACCTACTTAAATTTGTGTCTGTGCTTGAAACACATATACTTCTCACCTACCCAGGATTTCTTTTTAGAAGTACTGTCATTATAAAACAAAGCGAGAAGACTATAACTTGTGCTCTCTATGCCCAGCAGTTCTTCCACGCCGTTCCCTGCCCCCACAATGAGAAAACAAAATGCATTCTCATGAGAGCACAATAAGTTGGAGGAATTCTCACAGACAGTTTCCAGGGATCTTTGCCTTGTTTCCTTTGGTTTTCATGTGACCCTGGGATGCTCGTGCATGTGCCTTTAAAACGCAGAGCAACTAAGGCCTTGTCAAGGACAGTTTGATGTAGGGATAGTAAAGCTGGTCGGAAGAGGCTGTTGGAAGGAGAGGGTGGAAGCAATTTGTTCCTGGAGAGGAGCAGCGACTTTGGAAAGGTGGTGTCGCGCACCGAAGGGATCCCTCGAGTCCGCGTGCACCATGGCGAAGGTCGTGTCTTGGATCCTACTTTTTTTGGCCATAGAAGTCCAATTGTGCCCCGAAGTCGAATTGTGCCCTGCCTGGAGATACGGGTTCGGAGCCTTTGACTCCAAGGAGCGCGGCGGGAATGACATCTCGCCTCGCTGTTACGAATTGGAAAAGACCAGCCTAAAGAAACAGCAACAGAAGCCTGCCACAGGTCTACGGATCACAAAGACTCCGATTGATGGTCCAGCACAGCGGGGTAAGCCTACTTCGCCCACCAACTTGAGGGCGACTTTTTTGGGGGGTGGGTGGGAGGTAGGAAATCAGTCTGTCCTCTTTCCTATTGAATAGCTATATTCCCCACTCTCTGCAGTCTCCTGGATTTTCCCTTCAGATCAAGGTTCTATCCTGCTCTTCTCTCGCTCTCCTTCCCCTTGGTTTAGTGGTGTAGTAGAATAGGGAATGGGGAGCACGTGGCGCTGGGACAATGCTCTTCCCTCCCGGTCTGCTCTTTGGTAAATCTCTGCACGTCGAACAAATTAGCTTTTTTCCTAAAGATAATCCACCAAGGGCCCGTCTATACCTCGTCTTAATGTGGATTGTGAACCCCTCCCTCTCACCTTCTTTAATTCGGTCTTATACACTCGGAGCCCCTGCTGCCCCATATTTCGTCCTGCCTGACTGGAGATTCCCTGCGCTTTGCAAACTTAGGAGAGCTTGGTTGTTGTTTTTCTATTAAAAAAAAAGTCAACGCATCTTACATAAACAAGTAAAACAATAAAATCATCAGTAAAACCAGCTATTTAAAATAATCCAAAAATAATTAAGATCCACAATAAGCTAAAATGACTAGCTGGGGTAAATGGGATTTCTGCAACAAAGGTTGACTAGCCTTTTATTCTGTCATGGTCATTTGTCATGGATGCTTTAGCTGAGGTTTCTGCATTGGAGGGGTTGGACTAGATGACCCTTGGGTACCTTCCAACTCTATGATTCTATGAATTTTCTGTTTTCCAGATTGCTTCCCGGAGACGCTCCAGTTTTTCTCTCTGCTGGCTGTTGTCACATTTGCTTGGAACTCCTTCTGCTATTTCAGGATGAAATACTACCTTCGCAGAAGAGACCTCTGGGATGAGGACACATTCGATGAACCCCTGGAGCAGATTCAGCGGGACTCTCCACCACCACACCATCTCATTGACATTCCTCCCCCCTATATCGAAGGCCCTCCTCCCCCCTATATCGAAGGTCCCCCTCCCTCTTATGAAGAAAGTCAATCACCATCTAATGTTGGAGCCTCTGTGTTTAATGGGAATCCATCCTCACAAAACCCCCGTCTATATTATATACATTATTTTTTGCAACGTCCTGGAAATGGAGAGAATGGGCCTGTCGGCTGGCTTATCTCGCAAAGACAAGTGCTTGTGAATGTTTCAGCATCACACCTGGAATCCGAATCTGAATCTGAATCCAACTCCGAATCCGAGTCAGATCCTTATCCTGATTCTGATTCTGATTCTGATTCTGATTCTGATTCTGATTCTGATGAAGACCATTGATGTATGGAGAGGGACAACTCCGTTTCCAACATGGTTTTCTGGGTACAGTGACAGGTCACCTTCAAGTTGCTTTTGTGATGCAGAAAATCGATAAACCCCCAAAATGATCTTTAAGAGTGTGTTCTTCACCAACCATGTTAGTTCTCTCAAATAGTATTTAGGTTTGTTGTGATTAGGAACAGTGTGGAGATGTTCACAACCTCACTGTCTCATACAAGTCAATGTGGCATTCAGAGGTCAGGGTGGGCAAATGCCAGTCTAGATATGGAAATCTGCATAGTTACTATGGGAGGTGTGTATTACAATATTAAACTTTTGAACTGTAATGACCACTATCACTTCCGTGTTTGATTGTATAAACAGCACTTGTTTCTTGTATCAAATACAGTATATTTGTATCGGATGCTTCTGTTTTGTAACAGGCTCATAAATAAAAATGTGTATAATGGCTTCTATGGAATGGTTTATGGTTGAGATTTTACTGCAGGTGGTATGTTTACAAGCCTAAGGTTGTAGCTGTCTCCTGTATCTCTCCTACTTTGATGACCATTTGGTGATGCTATTCCTCAATTGCATGTGGGCTGGAAATTCATGGAGTAGGCTAAACCATCCTTATATCTGGGAGATTTGCCAAAGCTTCCAAGGCAAAGACTGCAGGCTGGTGTGCTGTGAAGTACAGGACAGGATAAGTGTGTGTGCTTGATTACTGCTGGCCCCTTGCCTCCCCTACCAGGATTCAATATCTATTGTGTGCAATGGAAGCTTAGCCCTGGAAGAGGAGATGGGAATGGTCTGAGAAAAGGTAAAGTAGCAAGTGGCTGCTCCACTTGCATATTCTCTGTGAAGGAGCCTAATCTGACAATATTTGGCATCATTATTTGAAAAGGGCCTTAGTGGCTTGTGGCCATCTAGTTGCACCCATTATTGAATTAAGGTTCTACAATGCAGGTTTGCAGGTTCTACGACATCCCTGATGGTGTGGACTCTTCTTAAATCCTGTACCTGCAATAAGGTGTGTGTGTGTGAGTGTGCGTGTAGTCTGTGCCACTGACAAACTGCTCTTATTGTTAAGGCGTTTCTCCTAAACTTGCTTCTCTGTGATTTCTATCCCCAATGATTCATGGAGTGGCTTGAAGGGTTAAAACACTATGGCTGCACTCCTATCTCCACCTACCTGAGAGTAAGACCCATTGTGTTAAATAGGTCTTGCTTTTGAATAGGATTGTGTTCTATGGCACTTTGAGCAAATATGCAAGCTACATCATGCTGGTGCACATACATTTAAGTGTACACCAAGATGCTTGTAACCACCACTGTGAAGTTTAATGTTGAGAGACTGGTGCCGGGCGGGGGGGGGGGGGACGGGACACTGAAAGGTTAAAAAAAAAGAAACCTACACTAGAAACTCACACTAGCTTTTGTTTGGGGAAAAGAATATAACCACTTTTTCCCCTAAAAGCAAAAATGGACAAAACATAAGTTAATCAAAACCAAGCTCATGTCCACAATGTAACTTCAATGTACAGTTCTTGTTTTTAAAGCAAATTTCCTACTGCACAAGTTCCCTGTCAGATACTCCACACCGAAAAAGCCAACAACTCCCAACTGTACACAAAGCGTGCTTTGGTCCTTGCTTACATCCTTGTATTAGTGGTGATCTTTCCATAGCAGTTAGTAGTTATCTACTATACAGTAACTAGTAGGACAATCCAATGGCCCTTGTGCCAATGCAAATCCCAACTCACACCAGTAACTTACACCCAACATACACCCTTGCAAAGGCCATGGGATCATTCTGAATGTTATCAATCTATTCCTGCCGCCTCATCTAACTTGTGCTGCCAAAGTGGCACCTCTCAAACACCAGAGGTTGCATCAAACCTAGCCCTATCCAGAGTAGATTCACTGAAACAAGTTAGTCCTGTACATTAACTTCAGTGGATCTATTCTGCTTAGAACCATGGGCATCTCCAGTTTTCACCAAGATTTTCACCTTCAATGCCCTTGACAAGAAGAAGGACTTCTGCACACACTGTTGCATCACCCAAGGATGGAACTCCCTGCCACTAGCTAAGGGGATGGCTGCCATATTGGACAGCTGTATAAGAGGATTGGAGAAATTCATGCAAGATAAGGCCATCAATGGCTCAGTCTTACCCTTAGGAGAAGAGGCAGTATGCCTCTCAATAGTACCAGCTGTTGGGGATCATATATCTTGTTGTGGCTGCCATGGGAACAGACGGATGGACTAGACAAGCCTTTAGCCTGATCTAGCAGGACTCTTCTTATGCGGGAAGCCTGAGCACCAGCTGCCATCATCCCAGATTCCAGGCACCACCACCCCTTAACCTCCTCATCAGCAGCCTCACCTGGCTTGGTTTCACTGGCAGGGATGACTTTGTTCTTTCACCACCTGAAGCAGGGGAGCTTCCACATTCTTTTGGAAGTGGCCCCTAAAGGGGTTGCATTTGCAGTCCTGCTGAGACCATTGCAAGGAACCATTGCACACTAGCCAAATCGGAAATGTAGCCCAGGGGCTGAGCCAGGATCTATTTCAAGGGCGTGGCATGGGGGAAGGCATTATGATGCACAGGCAGAACTGAGTTATCTGTGATACAGTTTGTCAGTCAGTTAAGTAATTTTATTTATTTACTTGATGGGGGGGTCAGATGCCCCCCTGCACCCCCTCCCAGCTATGCCCATGGTGTAGTCTTTGTGTTCCAAGCTCTTGAATTGCAGTTTGCAGACATTGCCTCTATCATTTTAGGTGCATCAGGATCGCTGGAATGGAGGAGGGGGGACTGCAAAAGTCTCCAGTAAAGCCCCAATTACTATTCCCACACTGCAAACAATGGAGGCAGCAATCTTTGATACATCAAGATGAAGATGCATCTAGGGGTATCCTGAGCATCAGGGTGGAAGAGAAAAGTGAGCAGAAGAATGTTGGAGCCAGAGTAGATGGAGGGTGTTTAGTGAGGCTGACAGTTGTAGGGATGACAAATGTGTGTGTGTGTGTGTGAGAGAGAGAGAGAGAGAGAGAGAGAGAGATGATGATGATGATGATGATGAGAGCAGATGAAGTGGAAGGGAGAACGGAAACACAGGGGAGCCCAAAATTTAGGATCCTCTCCAAACCAGTGCCAAAGTTTTGCAATTGTTTTGCAACACAAAGCCTGTAGTATACAGTGCCCTCCTCAAACTAAGTAATTGATACTCAAGTCAGGGGTATCACCTAAAATACCAACATCGTCTGATTCCAAACCAATGCCAAATGATACTCCAAACCAGTGGTAAGGTTTTGCAAATGTTTTGCAGCATGAACCCCTGGCTTGATATATCTATTTCTCAGTTTTAGGGGCGTTGTAAAATGCAGGATTCATGCTGCAAATTGTTGCAAAATTATTGCAAAACTTTGGTACCAGTTTGGAATGAATTGCACAATGTTGGGTTTTGGGGGTGATACCTATGAACCCCAGTTCACTGAGTATCACTTATCCAATTTGTGGGGTGCTGCAAAATGTGTGGCTACACTGCCAAAGGCTGCAAAATGAATGCAAAACTTTGGCATTGTCTGGAGGGGACCTCAAATTTCACACATAGTTAATGAAACTCAGCTGTCTGTCTTGGGAGGCAATAGAAGAGTGCACCTTTGGAGGTAAAGTCAAACTATTGGAGACTTACAGTGCCTTCTGTGGCTGTAGAGACCAATATAGGAGAGACATGTGTTATTGCAGCTGGGGTAGATGAAGGCGTCCGGTTTTGCTGCTACAGGTACTCTCTCTGTGTATTTCCCAGAGCATTTATTCCCTCTGTGCTCTTCCCAGTGATCATTCCTCCTATGGTCACTGCCGTGGATACAGGAACTGACTTGCCTGTCCAGGCACTTTGATCATCTTCAAGAGATTCCCATATGGTGGGTTAATGCTGCTAGCCTTCAGGTCACATTTGCAGACATCTCTGTAATGCAGAGTTGGCCTGCTAATGGGCCTGGTGACTGAAGTCAGCTCCCCATAGAGGAAGATCCTTCTCCTCAGTGTCCACACTTTCTCACTTCCTTCAACCAACAAAATTATAACAGTGATTACTCTTCTCTCCCACCTCCCTGATAACTTATTTTGAAATTCTCCCTCCAAGAGAGACTCATATTATAACTGTCTCATCTCATTATTGATCCTTGTGATCAAATCTGGAAACCTTTTCCTGCTTGCTACAGAGGGGTAAACTGTTTCATTTCTCTCTGTGTTGTATAGTATGCAGGATGAGATTCTTCATGCTCTGGAAAAGGGAGGTTTGCTAAGGGTCTTGAATCACAGAGTTGTGCTGTGCTTACAGGTTAGCAAAAGTTTAAAATAAAAATGAACTGAATTCAAGTAACATAGTTAGGAGAAGTTATCTGAAGAAGTGTGCATGCACACGAAAGCTCATACCTATGACAAACTTAGTTGGTCTCTTGATTGCTAGTGGAACATCCAGGTTCAGAGGTCATCCAGCCTGGAATAAGCTGAATCTGTGGCTAGCAAGAAGGTGAAACTCGGAAAATTAGAATATTGGCGAAAAGTGCATTTATTTCAGTAATGCAACTTAAAAGGTGAAACCAATCTATGAGATAGATGCATGACATGCAAAGCAAGATATGTCCAGCCTTGATTTGTTGTCATTGTCATTATTTGTCGTTAGGCGGGTCAATTATAAATGGAATGTCATTAATGAAATGTCATAGCAATGTTTATTTTTGTATGATTGTAACTGTTTGTTTTATTCCGGTGGAATTTCCAAAAGAAAGCATTTGTCAAAATGAAAAGAAAAATGAAAAATAAGAAGTTGCATTACTGAAATCAATGCACTTTTCGCCAATATTCTAATTTTCCGAGTTTCACCTAGAACCATCACCAACAACTGTGAACTAATTTATTTTGTAATGTCTACACTTACTGGCAATGGCTCTCCAGGGTTTTAGACAGGAGTGTTTCCCTACCTGGAGATGCCAGGGACTGAGCATGATACTTTCTTCATGCAATGCAGGTGTTCTACCACTAAGCTAGGGCCCTTCACTCTATGACAGGGGTAGGTAACCTAAGGCCTGGGGCCGGATCCGGCCCAATCACCTTCTCAAACCGGCCTGCGGACGGTCTGGGAATCAGCTGAGTAGAATGTGTGCTTTTTATTTAAAATGCATCTCTGGGTTATTTGTGGGGCATAGGAATTTGTTCATCCCCCCCCAAAAAAAGTACGGCCCACCACATGGTCTGAGAGACGGTGGACCGGCCCATGGCTGAAAAAGGTTGCTGACCCCTGTTCTATGACATAAATCCCCCCCCCTAAAATTGTAAGTTCATTCTCACTTCATTCATACCTGTGCACACTTCCTTAGGTGAAATCTCCATTGCACAAAGGACTTATCACATGCAGACTCACTACTAAAGCTGCAATCCTATAGGTGATTACATGAGAGTAAGCCCCATGGAACTCATAGACTTACTCTTGGATAGACATTACAGGATGTACTGCAAAGGTGTAAGTCTTTGAGAACTCAGGACCTTTCTTCCAAAGAAAGTAGATGGAGTGATTATTAAGGGGCAAGCCCCACTTAAAATCTAGAGAGACTTCATTCCAAGTAAATGTTTATTCTAGAATATTCACCAACACCATAGAGGAATATGTGATGATACACTATTCACAGGCAGAACTATTTTGGTTCCTTCCCAGTAGAGGAAGGAGGTGTGGTCAAGGACTGGGATCAGAACAAGGCCAGCTGCAGTGAGTTGTGCCTCATCAAGGGAAGTGCTCTAGAGAAATAAAGGCTGCTTGGTTGGGTCTGCCTCTGGGGCAACCTTGGCTGCAAAAGAACAGCAGGGACACATTTGAAAAAGAGGCGTTGCTGCAGTGGGCTCTCTTGCCTGGAGAAGAGTAGGCTATGACCATGGCTGTGTTACACCTCCTGCTTTTGCTCTTGGTTGTAGGGGGTGAGTCTATGAAGATCAGTGATGAAATGTGCCATGTCTGGACACAAGGGATAGCTTCGCCAGTTAAATCTTTCCACTGTCCTGAGGATATGAAGTTCTGCTGTGGGACTTGCGCCACACCCTACTGTTGCTCCTCTGCAAAAGCCCATCTAGACCAGCAGCAGTGCCGCCAAGCTGCTCCTTTTGAAGTGATTACCATTGTTTCACACACCATCCGGCCCATTAATGAAGAAGCTACTGTGGGTAAGTAACACCACTTCAATGATGGTTTTGAGAGTACCTTGACCAAATAAGCAGATTCTAGCATACCTGTATTTGGGATAAGCTTGCTGTGAAAAGAGAAGAGGCCCTAGCATGGGTGTAGCCTGAATTTTTGTGGGGGGGGGGAGCAGGCTTTGGTTAGGGGGGGGCAGGACCTCAGGTTTTTATTGATTTGGGGTGGAAGCTGCCCCCCTGCCCATGCCCATAGGCCCTAGCTCAATGGGAAAGGAGACCACTGAGTAAAGGAGTAGAGCACCTGCTTTGCAGACAGAAGGTCCCATATTCAAACCCTCTCATCTCCAGAAAAGTCTTGGAGAGAACACTGCTTAAAGCCCTGGAGAGCTGCTGCCAGTCAGTGTAGTGACTGCTGAGTTAGATGGATCCAATGGTCTGACTATGAGGCAGCTTTCTTTGTGCTATGGATCTGTAACTGGTTAAGAGACAATGTCTCCAAACAGGGTAAATGGGTAATAAAATGTGATTTAATGTAAGCAAGTGTAAAATTACATGCTAGATTTTGACCTTGTGGAATGCATTCATGGAAAAAGGTGAATACTATGTTGGGAATCACTAGGAAGGGAATTGAAAACATGCCTGCCATTTTTTTTGGGGGGGGGGCACAGCACACTCAAGCCAATCACGTCATATACACATGCTGGGTACTTTACGCATGCTCTGCAGGCATGCCAAGTCGCATATTTCTCACAACATGACACATGCCTCACAACATGCTTGCGTTGTGCACATGCCATGTGATGTGTACATGTTGCGCGTGCACACATCACAACATGCAGACAACATGTGCACATGCCATGCCACATGCTCAATTCATGTGTGCATGCCATGTGACATGTGCAAGCTCTGCACACATGCCACATGGCATGCTCATGTCATGGACAAACACCATGTGACATGCTGATGTGCTGCACTCATACAATAACATTTAGGAGGTAAGGTGGCCAAGTCTACCCTGACTATCACAGGCACCATGGGGGGGCAAGGGACCCCCCAAATTATCGAGGGGGCTGCACCTCATCAAAGTTCCGTGGCCCCATCAAAATACCCTCCTTGGTAATTTGGGGGTCCCTTGGCACCCCCAGATGGCACTGTGTGCGTACATCACCATGGAATTTTGAGGGGGCCCAGCCCCCTCCTTGGTAATTTGGGGGTCCCTTGGCACCCCCAGATGGCACTGTGTGCGTACGTCACCATAGAATTTTGAAGGGGCCCAGCCCCCTCCTTAGTAATTTGGGGGTCCCTTGGCACCCCCAGATGGCACTGTGTGCGTACATCACCATGGAATTTTGAGGGGGCCCAGCTCCCTCCTTTGTAATTTGGGGGTCCCTTGATACCCCCAGATGGCACCATGGAATTTTGAGGGGGCCCAGCTCCCTCCTTTATAATTTGGGGGTCCCTTGGCACCCCCAGATGGTACTGTGTGCGTACATCACCATGGAATTTTGAGGGGGCCCAGCCCCCTCCTTGGTAATTTGGGGGTCCCCTGCCCCCCCGATGGTGCCCATGATGGTCAGACTATACTTGGAATGTCATGTACAGTTTTGGCCACCTCACCTCTTAAGTGTTGTAGTGCTAGAAAGAGGCAATGGCTGTGGTTAAGGGATAAGAACATCTCCCTTTTAGGAAATGTTATAATACTTTATTTGAGGCTTTTCAGTTTAGAAAAGAAACAAACAACCAATGGAGTACCTTGGAAGGTGGTGGATTCTCCTCCCTTCCAACTTACAGTTCTATGATTCCATGTATAAAATTGTGAATGGTGTAGAGCAGGGGTGACCAACTCCCAAGAGACTGCGATCTGCTCAGAGTTAAAAACTGGCAGTGATCTACCCCCTTTTGGGGGGTTCAGGTGTTTTAGGGAGGAGGAAGGCCACACTTTTTAGGGGTGCAGGGCAAAGTTGTTGAGCTTTTTTTAGGGAACCCATAGTGATCTACAGTGCAACCTCGGTTTATGAACACCTCGGTTTATGAATTTTCGGTTTATGAACGCCGCGGACCCATCTGGAACGGATTAATTCACTTTCCATTACTTTTAATGGGAATGTTCCCTTCAGTTTATGAATGCTTCAGTTTATGAACAGACTTCCGGAACCAATTACACCCATGTTTCAGTTTATGAACGCTTCAGTTTAAGTACTTCGCGGACCCATCTGGAACGGATTAATCCACTTTCCATTACTTTCAATGGAAAAGTTCGCTTCAGTTTATGAACGGTTACTCCGCGGACCGTCTGGAACGGATTAATCCACTTTCCATTACTTTCAATGGGACAGTTCGCTTCAGTTTATGAACGCTTCAGTTTATGAACAGACTTCCGGAACCAATTGTGTTCATAAACCGAGGTACCACTGTACTGTGATCTACCGCAGATGTCCCAGTCGATCACGATGTACCTGTTGGCCATGCCTGGTGTAGAGAAAGCAGATAGCAGTAAGGTTTTTATCCCTCATGATGCTACAACCTGAGTCCATCCTAGAATGCTAGAAAATCCAGGGCTAATTAAAGGAAGTACTTTGCAACTTTGCACATTGCATACTTAAACTATGGCATTTATGCCAGCAAGAAGTGATGACCATCAGCTTGGGTGGTTTGAAAGAGGATTAGACAAATTCATGGGGGCAAGGCCATCCATTGCTAACAGTCATAATGGCTATTTCCCCCCTCTACTGTTGGAGCTAGAATGCCTCTGAATGCCCACTACTGGGAATCACAAAGGGCAGAGTGCTGTTGTACTTGGGTCTTCCCATGGGCATCTGGCTGGCCAATGTGAGAATAGGAACCTGGGCTGGACAGCCCTTTAGTCTGATCTGGCCGGGCTGCTCTTTTGCTTATGTAATTGCTTAAAAGAAGAGAGGGAGATGGGTTGCCTTTAACAACTGATGACTGGAGCCTTCTTCTGTTTTCAGGTCGGATCATGGTTTTCCTTTTCGTACTGATATGTGGTGCTGCATTATTATTTGGCCTCTACCGCTGTTGTACCAGGGGTTACAAAGAGGTTTGGCGTCGAAGGAGAAATTGCAGGCTTGCAAGAGCTATCAGTGACTACTATGATCAGGTCGAGGAGGAAAATCATAGTAGTGAACCACTCAATATGATTGATGTCCCTCCATCTTTCTTTACGGTTATGCCACCATATGATGATGATCAGCTGTCCGACAATAGTGATTGGCGCCCTCGAGAAGATGTGGGTTTCCCCCCACCCATCTCGGTTGCTCAGGTCCATAATACTGCAGATGCCGAGGCTGAGACCTGCTTTTTGGGATACAGAAAAGTTCCTGAAGATGCTTCTGCGGCCAACCTGGAACTGGAGTCATTACTAACAGAATGATGTATGGAGGGTGGGGAAAACAGACCAGCCTTTAAGAGTATATTTTTGCATGTCATGCTGGATCATTATGAATTGCTATCGGGCTATATGAAATAAATCACTCCTATAAATTCATGCATAAAAGATGTGTGTCTGGTATTTTGTCCTGAAAATGAAACCCTCTCCTTCAAAATGACACTTGAAAGGACTTCTCCAACTCTAGAAGGCCCAATGTCTAAATGGAGGTAGCATGCATGGGATGATTTTGCCCAACCCTGAGGTGAGGAGGCAAAGGAATAGCTGTCAAGTTGTTGCCAAAGGCCTTGCATGATCCCTTCATGTCAAGAGCCGTCTATAAAGAGACCAGAAAACAAGAGCCACAGAGGTTGCCCTCCAAGCAAACTCCTTAGATGCTGCTGGGGAATACAATACAGTAGTGAGTTTTTGTTGAGGTGCCCTATGAAACTCTTGGGTGCAAAGGCACCTTTAATCCTTTGGGAAGGTACTCTGGGCCACCTTAATTCTAAGTAGCAGCTCCTTTTTGAGGTGCAATCTTTATTGGACAAGCCAGGGACATGTTTGCAACATTACTATAGGAGGTGTTTACCACATGATACCCTCAAGGCCTTTTAAAACTTTTGAACTGTACTGATTGCTTCTATATACGTACCAATCCAAAAGGGGCAGAATAGGCAAGATGCAAATGTATGCTTGCTGGGGCTGATGAGAGTTGTAGTTCAGCAGCAACTAAAGGTCCAAAGTCCTGCTTTATAGGTCCACATACCTGCTTTATAGAAAGCTAGCAGGCCCTGCCACGCGTTGCAGTGGCTAATTCCTGTGACTGCCCTCACTTTGTGCTGATCCATGACATATCCCGCCCCCTCTCCCCCCCACCCGCCTTATCCCGGTGATTCTCCCCATCCTGTCCCAACCCATGACATATCATGCCCCCTGTTCTCCCCACCCCTTGGTTCATCCCTGTGACTGGTTCCAGCATGTCCTGATCTATCCTGTCCCCTCCTCCCCCAACCGCCCCCCCAGGCGATTCAGTACCTCCATTCGGCCTAGTCCTAGTCTGTAAAGGCTTTGGCCTAGTATGTAAACTGAAGCTGAGGTGCTGTTGAGGGGGAAGGTTCTATAGGAGTTGTACCAGTGTAGCCGCCACTAGAGGATGCTGGTTTGCAACCTGGTTCTTTTCCCAGAATGCATTTTCATCTGAGTAGTGTGTTTTGAAACATGGGTTTTCTTTGTGTTTTACCAGGCACAGGTGTGACATCTGTCTTTGAAAACGAGCTCCTGCCAACCTAGCAGTTCGAAAGCATGTCAAAGTGCAAATAGATAAATAGGTACCGCTCTGGCTGGAAGCGTTTCCGTGCACTGCTCTGGTTTTGCCAGAAGCGGCTTAGTCATGCTGGCCACATGACCTGGAAAAACTGTCTGCAGACAAACATCGGCTCCCTTGGCCAGTAAAGCGAGATGAGCGCCACAGCCCCAGAGTCGTCTGTGACTGGACTTAACTGTCAGGGGTCAAAGCAACTTAACAAAATAAAATACAAATGGATAAAATCCACTAAAAGTCAAATTTAAAGGAACAGTTTTTGTACAATACAAGTTTCAACAAAACCATTAGGGACAAATATTGCTGCTTAAATAATTTGGGGTGAAATTTCTGCTGGTTGCTAATTGTTGGGCAGTGCATGCACCAATGCTGGCCCAACTGCACTGGCTGCCAATTAGTTTCTGGGCCCAATTCAAAGAGCTGGTTTTGACCTATAAAGCCTTAAACGGCTCAGGACCGCAATACCTCAAGGACTGCCTCTCCCCATATACCCGACCCAGACTCTGCAATCATCATCTGAGGTCCTTCTTCTTGTGCCTCCTCCATGAGAAGTCCAGAGGGTGGCAACAGGAGAATAGACGTTTTCAGCAGTGGCTCCCCGTTCATGGAATGTTCTCCCCTGGAAGGTTCAGCTGGTGCCTTCATTATGCAGTTTTAGGTGCCAAGTGAAAACAATCCTCTTCAACCAGGCCTTTGGCTGATTGACATCTAATGCCCTTTTAAATGTGTTGGGGGGGGTGTTATTGGTTTGCTTTTGTTCTTATTTTTATTATGTATTCTGTGTTTTCTATATTGTAATTTTATGTTATATGTGACCCTGAGATCTACAGATGAAGGGCAGTATACAAATCTAATAAAAAAAAGTGAACAAATAAGCACAATGGTTGTGTGGTGGGGCGAAATTGCCTCCCTTTTGAACCCCGCCCCCCATTACAATGACAAACATAAAGAAAACACATTATTGAATAGTTAGCTGACTGGCAAGTCTTTAGCAAGGCAGTCTTAAGGACTGCACTTCTTGCCCTGCACTCTTTTGCACTGTAGCCACACCCATTCTGATGTGCAGCTGACCTCTCCGCTGTAGGTTGGATGGTAGTTCAATGTAGTCCTTGGCCCTAAAAAGTTTATTAATGCCCACCCAGTCTATCCCAGTACAGTAGTACCTCGGTTTAAGTACACAATTGGTTCTGGATGTCTGTACTTAACCTGAAGTGTACTTAACCTGAAGCGAAATTTCCCATTGAAAGTAATGGAAAGTGGATTCATCCGTTCCAGACGGTCCGCGGAGTACTTAAACGGAAGCGTACTTAACCTGAAGCGAACTTTCCCATTGAAAGTAATTGAAAGTGGATTAATCTGTTCCAGACGGGTCTGTGGAGTACTCAACCTGAAGCGTACTTAACCCAAAGTATGAGTGTAATTGGTTCTGGAAGTCTGTACTTAACCTGAAGTGTACTTAACCTGAAGCGAACTTTCCCACTGAAAGTAATGGAAAGTGGATTCATCCGTTCCAGACAGGTCCACTGAGTGCTTAAACTGAAAGTACTCAAACCGAAGCGTACTTAAACCAAGGTATGACTATAATGTCTATTCCAGTCTCCTCCCCTAGCCTAGTGTATGCCAGACATTGTTGGACTTCAATTCCTATCAGGCCCAGCAGCACTGGTATTACCATTCTGCAGTCTGAGGCGGTTGCCTCAAGCCGAGGAATCCTTGCAGGATCCAGGAGTGGCAGATACCACTGCTATGCGGCTATGCCTGCTGCTTCTGAGGCCTGTTAGATACTGTACAGTGTTTTGAGAAACACATTGTGTTTACTAGTTGTTTTGTCTGCAAAATCTTCCACAGTTGCAGGGGCAGAAAAAAATGCGGGAAGGCCTTGAGGTAATAAGTGACCAGCCTATTTCTGTTTCCAGCCTGGAGTTTGCTTAGGTACATTTACATGTTAGTGATTTTCACAGTCTCTGGGGTTTTTTTTCTACAAGCCGAGATGCTGCTTGTTTCCACAAGCAAAAATCCACATACTCTATAATAGGGGTCAGCAAACTTTTTTCAGCAGGGGGCCGGTCCACTGTCCCTCAGACCTTGTGGGGGGCCGGACTATATTTTGAAAAAAAAAATATGAACGAATTCCTATGCCCCACAAATAACCCAGAGATGCATTTTAAATAAAAGGACACATTCTACTCATGTAAAAACATGCTGATTCCCGGACCGTCCGCAGGCCGGATATAGAAGGCGATTGGGCCGCATCCGGCCCCCGGGCCTTAATTTGAGGACCCCTGCTCTATAATGAATAATGTTATACAAATAAGTATACCAAGATTTCTCATGTCATTTGTATAATCACAAAAATAGCTTAATAAATTTGGGGAAATATCTACAACATATGTTTCATTATTAGTGGTCAATGTATAAGTGTTCAATTAGGAAGCAATTTAAACAATTTAAACAATTAGGAAGAAGAAGAAGAAAAGGAAGAGAGGCGGGAATGGTGAGTGGGGTGGGGTAGTTATGCTTCTATTATTCTACTTAGTGGGGGGAGGGTTTGTGTCAGTGTTACTTGCATGGGTTCTCTTACTATTCGCTTCTTGTATTTCCTTGGTGGTGAGAAAGGTTGGGTGTGGCTTAAGGTGTGGTTGGTTGTCTTTGGTTGGCTGTAGTGAGAATTGTTTTTGTGTGGGAGTGGGGTGTAAGTGTATATTTTTGAATCAGTTAGCTAGATTGATATGTATGTTGTTGGTTGATTCTTGTTGTTGTCTTGTTGGGCTGTGGTGATAAAGAGGAACTAAGCCAGGGTGAAGGTGTCTTCTTCTATTTGTCCTCATGTCAGTTTCTTTTTATTGGTTAGTTTTTCCTAATAAGTCTGTTTAAGGACCTCCAGCATTGACACTCACCCCTACAGTGTGGACCAGGACACAATCCACAGTGAACTAAGGGAACTAAGAACATAACCACCTGGAAAATCTTGGCCCTCTTCCACTGCGCTTCCCTTCCTTCTCCAAAACCCAGCCCCACATCCTACTGATTCTCAACCACCATATCCTAACAATGAGCTGTGACTGCCATATAATGTTGAGGTTCCTCATGGCATCATGGCATCTCCATAGCCCAATTCCACTACTGAGTAGTTTAATCGTGCAAATTATGGAGATCCACAGGATGAGGCAACAGTGCAGTTTAATCATGCAAATACTAGAAACACAGAGGATGAGGCTACAACTCAGTTTTTACTACTTAGAGTTGTTCGTGGACATCAGTGCATCCCATGGACCCCACAGTCAACCAGCATCATAACTGGAGGTGCACTTCTACATAATGAAAGAGATTGGTGCACCCACCAAAGCAAAACTCCATACTGCACAACCATAACTTGCTTTTATTACTATCTGAAGATCCCAGGGCAGTGTACAACTTTAAAAATATAATTTACATAGCATAACAATAAAACAACCACAGAAAATATAAAAACAACAGTCCCTCCACATTTAAAAGGCTATACAGTGGTACCTCGACTTACAAATGCCTTGACTTTCAAAGGTTTTGACTTCCAAAGTCGACTAACCCGGAAGTATTTTCGCCGTGCGTATGTTCTGCACATGCGCAGAAGTGGTGTGCACGGTCTGTGCATGCGCAAAGCGCAAAATCGCACTTTGCGCATGAATAAAATAGATCCTTCGACTTACAAAATTTTCGACTTCCGAAGAGCGCCGCGGAATGGATCGCCTTCGTAAGTCGAGGTATCACTGTATATTGGCAATAAGTAACAGGAAACTGAATTATGGAATAGATGGGAGATCGGGTCTAGAGTGCTAAGACCAATTTATGCTGTATTGTTTGGTAAGAAAATTTTATGTTTGTTGTTATTTTTGCATGTAATTGTGAATTTATGTTTTTATGTGTATAATTGTGTATTTGTGGTTTTTCTTTGTTGTTGTAGCATTATATATATATATATATATATATATATATATATATATATATGGCTATATATTTTTTACTAGCTGAATGGCCTGGATAGAGAGGAATGTTTTTGCCTGGTGTCTAAAGACATGTAATGATGTTTCCAGACTAGCCTCTCTGGGAGCCACCACAGAAAGGCATATTTGCAATATGTCAGCCTACAAACCTCTTAAGGAGAGTGGACACTGAGAAGGGCCTCAGGTGACAAGCACTGGGTCCAGGTTGGTATGAGGAAAGGTGGTCCTTAACGTATTGAGGTCCTGAAACATATAATGCTTTGTAGGTTAGCACCAGCACTTTGAATGGGGCCCAAAAGCAGAATTATATGCTTGACTTGTCTTGCCCCAGTGAGCAACCTGGTTGTCAAATTTTGTACCAGCTGAAGTTTCTGAACCATATTCAGAGGCAGCCCCATGTATAACATATCAGAGTAATCTAACATAGAGGTTACCAGGGAGGAGGCCACAGAAGTTATGCTATCCCTGTCCAGATAGGGCCATAGCCAAGCCATCAGCTGAAGCTGACAGAAGACACTCTGTGCCAGCAAAACCACCTGGGGCTCAAGCGACAGCAATGGATCCAGGAGCACCCCAAAGCTACATACCTGCTCCTTAAGAGGGAATGTAACCACCTCAAGACCAGGCAGTCTCCCATCGAACCAGTCTAGGGAACCACCCACTAACAGTGCCTCTGTCTTACCGGTATCTGGATTGATCTTCAGTCTATTGTCTCTCATCCAGTCCATTACTGAGACAAAACGGCCACACCTGTAGATGTAAAGGAGAAATTGTGCCAGGAACAAACACTCTAGATCCCCATTCAGCTGGACAGAAAGCCTGAAGAGAGAAAGAGGATTTCTATAGACCACAGCTCTCCCTGATCCCTGACCCTGAAGTCTGCCCTGATGCTGTGTGAAGTATCCAGGTGGGCAAAGCTGGGAAAGACTAACTCCATCCTGTTCATCCACCCAGGTCTCAGTAATGCAGACCAGGTCAGCCTTCTCATCCACAGTCAAGTCTTGGGCGAGAGACTTTATTTATGGCTGATCTGGTACTCAACTGCAGCAGCCATAGACCCGAGAGCTGGCAGATAGGACAAACACAATTCTTCAGGTTGGAAAGAGGGTTGGCACACAATCACCAATTGTCTCTCATGTCTGCCTTTTATCCTTTTTGCCCTACATCCCACACCATACCTCACCTTGCCCAGAACCAATGTGATTGGGCCCCCACAGCTCTCCCCAGTTCTCCCCCCCCAGGCACATTTTCCCACCTCCCTAGAGAGCTGCCAAGATGGAGACTTGTGAAAAATTAAATTACAACCAACCTCAGACTTAGAGAGACAGTTTGACCTAGTAAAAACCCCTGCCCTTACTGGAGGATATGTTGTTGGGAAAACAAGGGTCCTGATCCATTGTCCTGAACATATTCCTTCTAGGGGAACAGATCTGGATTTTGTTGGGGTATAAAGGGGGGAGGAACAGGACTCTGCCCCATGGAATCTCTCATGTACTTCCACTCCAAGAATTATTTTTACTCTACCCACCCCTTCCTCCAATATATATAGGTGAAGTACTTCTGATCGGATGTCCTGCAAAGTTATTTTTTACATTCTTTTAGTTCAAATAACAATTCTCTGTTGGCAGACAAGTACTGTAGATCAAAAACCAGAATTCATCTCATTGCTAACTGAGGTTGAACTCCAGGCAGAAAAAAAGCCATTTAGGGTTGTCCCTGATGGTAGGAACGGCGCCCATGCCACTCGGGCACCCAGAGCAGCACACATGCTGTGCACCCGGGGGGGGGGGGCAAGCCACCCAGGGAGGTGATCAGTGCAGTGATTGGTGCCCATTGGGGGCAATCATTGCAGTGATCCGTGCCCAGGGGGTGATTGGCGTAGCGATGGGTGCCCAATGGGGGTGATGGGCAGAGCAATGGGCGTCCAGGGGGGGCGAAGGGTGTGGTGATGGGCGCCCAGGGGAGCAGAGCAGCAATCTGCCATGGGGGGATTTTGTCACCCTCCTCAGAGACTGCCCCCACTGCTCCCCCTTCCTACACCCCTGGTTAGGAAATGGTTTTTGATGTAAATATTTGAGCCTTCAAGGAAAACACGGTAGTATTGAACATACTTTTAAGGCCCAACATCAGGGCAGATTTGAGGGCCGAGGAGTAGGGGGTGTTGTGTATAGAAATTCTCTCTCTCCAAGCTTTCTGTCCAGCTGAGTGGGGATCTAGAGTGTTTGTTCCTGGCACAATTTCTCCTTTACATCTACAGGTGCATGTGCTGGACCAGTGTCTGGCCTCAGTAATGGACTGAATGAGATGGCATTGTTTATTCTTTTCCTACAGGGCGGAGTTAGTTCTGTGCTGCTGTAGCAGAGATTACTAAACTGGTAAGTACAAGACAGGGTGTACGTAGAACCCAGAAATTTGTTGGTTTGGCTGAACTACCCCAGCTGCCAGTAGCAGGGAAGACACCATCTCATAGCTGGATAGCTCAATTGGTAGACCATGAAACACTTAATCTTAGGGTCATGGGTTCAAGCCCCATGTTGGACAAAGGGGGTAGACTAGAAAACCCTCATGCTCCCTACCAACTCTGCAGTTCTGTGAGTCTATTATTCATCCCTGCAAATGATGGCTGTGTTGCACTCAAAGCATAGATGATGCCCCTAAAACAATCTCTGCAAATGGTACCAGTGAAGACATGATGTATCATTGCTGAACTGCTAGACAACAGCTTGTTACCTTTACTTTGGGACAGGGGTGGGAGAGATGTATTTTGGGTCAGCTTGATCTTTTCCACAAATGATTTTGTTTGCATGTCTGTTCCTACTTTTCATATTTATTGCCTACACAGAGACAAGCGGGGGGCATATTTGGGCAGTTACCATGGGAGTTAATTTGCCATCTGTTGCCTAAATTGGACACACAGGGGGATGTGGCTCCAGACAGGGAGGACTTTGTCATACCTGCTGTGGAGCCTTCTCCCCTGTGTGTGACCAGGTAGATGGGCATGGCCCTAGCTGACCAGATAAAAGGGCTGGATATGCAACCATCTCTCTCTTGGACTCTTATTCCCTTACTTTCTTACTCTTACTCTTGCTCTCCTGACTCTTAGTCAGCACATGGCTCAACCTTCACAAGCAGAAAGTCTGAGATGTAGCTCAGCCTTCTTTTCACTGTAACCACAATATAAAGCCTGCCTTCAGATGACTGCTGTGAGCTGAATGTGAGTAAAACTTTATTCTGACTTTTAAAGAAGACTGTGTTGTGTTATTATTATTTTAAGAGGGAAATAAAGGGGAAACTTACGAGGAACAGTACAGACTGGACAAGCCAGACTGGATTGCTTAACTAAAGGATTCTAATGAATCATCAACTTTCTTCCGATAAGTTGCAAAGGGAATGTGTTCTGTTGTTTACTCACTAGTTTGGGTGAGGAGGGAGAATATCAAAACAATATAGCATTTTTGTTTGATCTTGAGATTTGTATGACTACTTCTATATATGACCCCTCAAGAAGCAAAGCAGGCAAACCCTGATGGGTGCCTCATTAATCTATTGCTCCTGCAATGAGCTGTTTTTATAGCCCAAACACTTGTCCAAGTTTATGTTTACAAACCACATGTACCAATTCAATAAAAACATGTGATTTGATATTGGTCTCTGTCTTAAATTGGTTGGTCTCATTCTTGGGTCATCAATGTGGTGCCCACATGTACCTACAGAGGCCCTTCCTTGTGTCCTCAGGGTTCCCTGCTTTCCCTGCCTAACCCTCACAAAACTAGGCTTTAAAGAAGCTATCTATGTTTGCCAATAGAAAAAATTTCTTTAGAGCCTAGCTTTGATATGGTGTGTGTCACACCTGCAGAGTGGAAAGCAAACTTCTAAAATACTACCGTAATTGACTTGAAGGGAATTTGAGTTTGTGTGTTTGCAGTGTGTACATGGTGTCAACAGTTTGCAAAAGGGCCAAAGAAAGTTTGCAATCTCTGGTCTAACTTAGCCTTAGCTGGTAATTGGACATCCTCTGACCCAAAGCTTTATCTGCCTTCCACAGCTCTCATTGTCTTGATTAGCATCTGAAGGTGCAACAGCAGGTACAAGAAAATAAAATGCTTGGTGTGTGTGTGTGCTGTCCACACAAATAAAACATTAACCACATTAAAACAATGTGAAAAAGACAGATGAAAGCAGGGTAATGCAGTACAGGTAAAACTGAACTAACAGAGATTCCTGTAAAGGATGCTCTCTATGTGCCGCAATTGAATTTCAATATGCTTGGTGTGTATGCTTTGGACAGAAGAGGTTTTGACACACAGTTTAGGAAATGGAAAGTGCAAAATGAGGTTAGACTGGGAGCTGATGATGGGTCCCATGCATGAAGTAACTAAAACCAATGATGAGCCAAGCAAGTTTAAAATGGGAAACTGCACATGCTCAGAGTATCTTATTCCCTTTCTATCAATATTGGGAAAAACGTTGGCACCTTATTTCAGGTATTTCTTTTGCATGGAAGTGGGGGCCTTATTTTGAGAACTTCACCCGGGCCCCCAGGCACCTTAACCTAACCATACCTTTTGAGTTTACTCCAGAGTAAACATGCATGTGCATTGTCAAGGTTTGGACTAGATGAGCCTTGGGCTCCCTTCCATCCTATGGTTCTAGTTTTTTGTTTTTTATTTTATTTAATATACAACAATTCATCCAAAGATCACAAGGCAGTTCACAACATAAAAATACAAAATGAGAACACAAAATACTGAAAAACATCACAAACCAATAACCCTTGTCCCACACGGTTTAAAAGGACATAGATTGTTTTATTAGCCAATGGCCTGGTTATACAGAAATGTTTTTTTCCTGGCACCTAAATATATGTATTGAACACTCCAGAGGAGCTTCCCTGGGGAGAGCAGCCCACAAATGGGTAGCTACTACAGAAAGGACCAGTTCTTGTAATTGTCAACTTCCTGTCCTCCTGTGAAGCAGCAACAGAAAGAAAGGCCTCAGATGATGATTGCAGGGTCTCTAGGCTGATTCATATGATTCTTTGTGCTTCTTCAGTTATTAGGAATAAACACCATTAAAATATCAGTAAAATGAATAATATTGGGGTGTAACCACATACAGCCAGGGGGCCCATTACAGAACTGCTCCTGAGTAAAGGTATAATACTATTAAAGAACTATATGCCTTCCCAGAAGTGTTGTTGTTTAGTCATTTAGTCGTGTCCGACTCTTCGTGACCCCATGGACCATAGCACGCCAGGCACTCCTGTCTTGCACTGCCTCCCGCAGTTTGGTCAAACTCATGTTGGTAGCTTCGAGAACACTGTCCAACCATCTCGTCCTCTGTCGTCCCCTTCTCCTAGTGCCCTCCATCTTTCCCAACATCAAGGTCTTTCCCAAGGATTCTTCTCTTCTCTTGAGGTGGCCAAAGTATTGGAGCCTCAGCATCACGATCTGTCCTTCCAGTGAGCACTCAGGGCTGATTTCCTTAAGAATGGATAGGTTTGATCTTCTTGCAGTCCATGGGACTCTCAAGAGTCTCCTCCAGCACCACAATTAAAAAGCATCAATTCAGAAGTATGCATTCTAAGTATATTCAGTATACTGTAGTGGAAAGTCCCCTGTTTTCAGTGGAGTTCTCACCCAAGAAGGTGAGATCAGAGATCTTGCTGGAACCCGGAACCTGCTACGACTTCTCCCAGCACCTGAACCCATGCGGCCCCGGCTCGAATGAAAGAGCAGCAGCAGAGAGGACAGCTGCAGAGACCAAAAACTAGTTAAAAGAGGACTTGAACTTCACATGATGACTGCACTAATCATTACTCTATGCTTTGGAACATGTAATGCAGTAATTTTCTTTTAAAAAAATATTTTCCATAAGCACATCAGAATAAAATAATACACATTGAATAATTAAGTACTAAATTTAATTAGTCCTAAGAATCCTAGGATGGATGATATCTGTTATGCGGATTGCTAGTTAATATGTGTAACTAGCAGCCATTGTGCACATTCACCACACCTCATGGAGAATGTGCATCCAATGCAGCCATGAAGAGGGAATTGTGCCTATTTCCTAGTCAGTATGCATAACGTCCCAAGAGGTTCCAGGGAATATGCATATCTGGCCTGCATTTGGTAGATTTTCCATGCAATGCACACACTCACTGGTCACAGCCTCCAGGACAGACCTGTATGCCCTTTTTCTATCTCTTTTCCAGAAGTTTGCAATCTGAACCCCCGTGGCTGCTTCTGGACCACTACCTCTTCTTATGCAGCCCACAACATTCCCTTCCAGTAATCAGATGAGCGGTAGGGACAGTCATAATCAGAGGTGCTGGGGAGGGAGAACTGAAGAAGGGAAAGGGGGGCTGAGAAGGAAAAGGTGTGATGTCCATCTGATCCATGCCACGGCCATTCTGGGCCCAGCCCACCACTGGGAAGTGGTCTGACCCCTGCCTTTCACCCAAGCTGGCATGAAATGCTCTCAGTTCCATTAAAAAAAAGGGCAGGTCACATTGCTGCTTCTTTTACAGTTCTTCAGAATTGTATGCAAGCTATACCTCTATAATGCCCTGTTTTGAAGTTGTTTGATGATAGAAATGCCATCATTTTGATGGAAGGATGCATTCACCTTTTCTGACATCACTCCAGAGGCTATGCATGTGGCCTGTGTCCCTTCTCCACACTGCAATCCAAAGGGAGCTTCAGAGCTGAATGAAATGGCAGGGCCACCACTGGATTTGCAGTCCTGCTGCTCATGCCAGCAGAAACTGCACCAAAAGGGAAGAGAGGAGGGGCAAGAGGGGCAAATTGCTCCATGGGTGAAGCCATCATATGATGGTATCTGGCCTGACTTGGGCTCCCGACTGGCAGAGCGATTTGGATGGGCTGCTCTGTTAAGTCATGATGCTCCCCCTGGCTGAGGTTTGGTATGCCCCCATGCTGTGCTTGTGCCCTGCCAACACATAACACATAGTGCTATAGATTGAATAAACTGTGGCAATGAGAAGAGGAGTGGGCCACCTTTCTCCCATCAACAGCTGGATTCTCTTGGAGTAATCTAACAGCAGAGGGTAGAATCAGAGATGCTTCATGCTTTTCTTTCCCCCCTCCTCCCCCCACCATCTTTTCCCTTACTGAGTGATGCTACCTCAGCTGGTTGAATCTTCCCTCCCCATAATTCCTGTGATGACTGAACTTGGGGGGTGCACTTCCATCAGAATCGTGGAAGAGGGAGGGGAGGTTTAAAACATTCTGCTCCTTGAGAAGTGGGGTGAACTGCCTCTCAGCATCCTAAGGCCCCACCTAATGGAGGGCAAGGAGGGAGCAGAGAGAGAGAAACAGGAACATTAAGGGTGAGAGCACCCAAGACCCTCCCACCAGTTCCACAACATCTTTGCCTGAGACAATCACCAGGGTGACCCACCTGTGACTGTTTAGGGTCTTTAATCAAGTATAGGGTAGTGGTCAGAGTGTTGGGCTAGGGATGGGGAGAGCAGGGTTCAAATCCCTCCTGCTCCATGGCACTCCTTGGGCAACACCAGGACACTCACTCTCTCACCATCTAACCTATAAGGCTCCTTGGAGGAAAGGTAAAAGATAAACATAATAGAAAGCAAATAGAATTGTATCTTTTGGAGCTAATCAAGGTCTAATGGAGGCATTTGAACCATTGGGCCACATCAAGTCCCAGCTGCAATAGAATTTAGTCAGAAGATGGAAAGCAGGAATTGAAGAGACCAGGTTGAAAACACACTTTTTTATTGAGGATTTGGTAGCTACATTGACAAATGATACAAACATGATTCCATGCATTCAAGAAGCATCTGATTCAGGACCAACTAGGGCTTTCCTGGTTTGCCTCTGCAGGAGTCATACACAGAAATGGTTATACAATAAAAGATTAAGGAAACCACAGAGTCTACCATATGGCAAAAGAAAAAAAACCCTCCCATAAGACATACCCCTGGCTTGTGCCAATATAGAGCAGGTAACAAGTCTCCAATAGGAAAAGTCAAAAAACAAAGTGATGCAACAGGCTGAGCCACAAAAAGCTTTTCAGTGCACATTCAATGCACACTTAAAGCACATGATAAAAACACCTTATTACAAAAAGCAGTGACTTATAGTATTGAATAATAGTAGGAGACATTCTAGTTAATAGATGGCAAGATATCCTCCTCATAGTATTAGCTAACTTCCCTGATTCTAAAAAGCATGCTGTATGTGATCAGCTTTAGCGGGGAAGCCTAACCCCTTAAATTAGAGGAGGGTCTCCTACTTCTCTGACCTAGCCAGGGGTCTTTTGCCGCCCTGGTTTTGCTGCGAGAGAGAAGTAGGGCCAATTCGGAGTGGGACAAATCCTGTTGGATACCACATGATGGTCACATTCTCAGAGCCCCCAGCTTGGGACTGCACACTCCTTGTAGCAGCAGGACGGCCACGGGGACTCTGAAGACCCTCTGCACCAGCAGACGACGGTGGAGCCAATGTGTTGGAGGCATCGGAGGAGTCACGGGATCTCTCAGAAGAGCTGACCTCTAGCTCGATCCCTTCCTGTGTTTCGCAGGTGGATCTCTTTCTACGCCAGAATATCTTCCAAGTGCGGTAAACAGCCAAGTAGAATATCACGCTAGCAGCAACTCCTCCACAAAACAAGGCCACCCTCTCCCATTCTGAAACAGAAGAAAGACTGATCAGTGCTTGTTTTGCTACCCATTTGCTCGAGAGTTCTGCTCAACGGGACAAACTGGACTCCCCAGGAATGGAGCAGGGGATTTTGACCCCCCAAAACTAGGAGGAGGGCGGGTATGGCTAGCATCCTAAGATAAAGTGTCTCAAACTGAAGCCATGCTTCCCATGTTTCACTTCCAGGAGTCAATACGCCAAGAAATAACGCATCTCCACCGAATACTGAGTACAGGAACCACCTTCCCCTCCTCCTTTAGGTATCAAGATAAACATCCTAACATCCTCATCTGAGAAGACTCCCTGGGACAAATCTTCCTATACGGGAGCAGCCTAGAAACCAGGGCACTCCGGACTTTTTCGGGAAAGTTGCCCACCCCCCACCCCGTGTACATATCTTGCCAAACTCTGTCGGAGCTACTTGCGGGGCCGTCAGCAAGCTAGTCCGCGCCGCGGCAACCCAGAGTCTTCTGCGCTTCAAGAGCGGGAAGGACAGAAATACGTTAGAAGGAAATGAGAACGAGCTGGGGAGCGGGGAACCCACGTCTAAAAGAGAGAGGACAGCAGATTCGCATGCAGAATTAGGCGTAGCGCGCAGGTAGTGTTCGCCCGAGGTAGGCTACTAAGAGATACAAAGGGAGGAGGTCGTCTTACGTGCCACTAGAAGGGAAGGAGGGCACTGCTCTGGTCCGCCGTCGGTGGGGCGCGCTGGGGAGCCCTCGGCGAGCTCTTCGAAAGAGCAGTTGCGCGTCTGGTCGCAGGTCCCGCAGCAGAACTTGACTTCGGAGCCGTCGGTTTGCCCCGTGCACTGGAAAACTTCCACCCGCGGCGGCTCCGTCCCGTACAGCCACTTGGAGCACGTCGATCCATTGGTCTCGCTCAGCGTCCAGGAGTCTTCGGTGGGAGCAGGGACCGTGCTCTGGGTCTCGCCACAACAAGGCAGAAGGCGCAGCAGCAGCAGAAGAGCGAAGAGCAGAGCACACTTCATGGCGGCGGAACTCTCAGCTGGGCTCACCTCGAGGAATCGACTGACTCTCTCCCAGCAAGCGAGTGAAGTCTGGCTGGCTGGTAAATCCCGCCCAACACAAGGACAGGTCCGTCCCACTCAAGCGCAGCCAGTCAGAGACAGGGTCCCGGTATCAAACTTCCTCTGATAAAGGCTGCATGGGCGCCGTCTCCGCTGGGGCGGCCCCGATTCTGGCTGCACAAGCGCTCCGAACAAAAGTTTACACGGGGGGGGGGGGGCAGACCCTTGGTTGATCTCCCTGGGTTTCCTCTCCGCTATCCGACAACTTTTCTCTGGGCTTTCAAAAGGGGGGCGGTGGGTGGAACATTCCAGTCCTTGCCCGAGGATTGAATCAGCGATCCTGTGCCTTCAACGCAGGTGCTCTAGTACGGAGAGCTGGTGGGATTTAGGGGCATCGAAACGCTCCCTTCCCGCCAGAAGCTCCAGAAGCGGAATGAAATTAGTCTCCTTCCCAGTTCTTTGGGGGGGGGGGTATCCTCAGGCGTCTACCCAAGCTTACTCAGGAGTAACAGAACAAACTTAGTTGGTCTCTATTAGCCAAAATACACGTTTGAGTTACAAACAAACGGAGCTTGAAGATATATACTCACAAGAAAAACTCCGTCTAGACGCATCACTCTTTAGAAAAGCAGCTGGCTCTGCCGCTCCAAGCCTGGACGGACCACTCATAAGTCTCCGTTATTCAGAGGCGCTTCTTAAGGGGCAGTGTGGTGCAGTGGTCAGAATGCTGTCCCATGACCCTGAGGCAGTCAGTTTCTCTCAATTTAACCCACCTTGCAGGGTTGTTATGAAGGTAGAATTGAGGTGGAAAGAATTATGCAGAATAATAGAATTGTAGAGTTGGAAGGGACCACGAGGGTCATCTAGTCCAACCCCTTGCAAAGCAGGAACTCTGCCTTTAACTCATTGAAGTAGCAAAGCATATACTTAAAATAAATACATTCATTGAACACATAGAAATCAGTATTGAACCAATTTGGAATGGTTCCTGACTCTCTTTCAAGCATATCTTCTACTTACTTGGTATTAAGCGCCATTCAGATATTTGGCAATTACTTGGGACATCTTTAAATATTTGAAGGGATGTCACAATCAGGATGCTGTAAGCTCATTTTGTGCTTACAGAGGGTAGGATCCAAACCAATGGATTCAAATTAGAAGTAAACAATAGGAGTAACTTTGTTAATGGAGGAGCTGTTAAACAGCGCAGCGGATTTCTTTGGAGGGTGGTGGAGGTTTTTAAACAGAGGTTGGGTGCCCAATTGTGAGAGGTTATTTAGCTGTGATTCCTGCATTGCAGGGGGTTGGATGAGATAACCATTGGGCTTTTCTTCCAACTCTACAGTTCTATTTCTGACAGTTCTCATCTATGCTGCCATTTCCTGGATGGCTCCCTCCCTCATTAGGCCATGTTGCTTTCAAATGTTGAGCACATTACTGCCACTTTCTATGGGAATGTTAGGGATGTGGATTAGGATATATTATTAGATAGATCCTATCCAAGCTTGTGTTAGCAAGCTTCCAATATCAGCAGAGTGACATTCCCCTTTTGTGCGCAGCAAAGCATGTGCGTTAGATTCGCTAGAATCTCTATAACAATATTACACTTTATAGTTCAATATTACACTTCCTGGCAAAGGTCCCCTTTGTCCCTCTTAAAAGAAATACACAACACAGTGTTTATAAAATAAGATAGAGTTTACTTACAGTTTCATCCTGAGTTACAGCATAATCTCAGAAAGGCAGGCTTGCTTAGAAAAGTTACAAGTATATATACATCTAGAGACTACTTAGTAAAGTAAGACTCCATTTGGTCTCACTCTTGGCTGCAGGCCTAGAGTGAGAACCATGCTAACTAGAGATTCTCTTGAGATGTGTTCCCATCGAAGGAGGAAGTAGCTAAGAGAGAGAGTGATTGCAGGCGAGGGCTTTTGTCTAATCCAACTCATTTGCATGTCTGAGGGAACAGGAACTGACCTGTAGTCAGGTGTCCCTCCAGGTGAGTTCCTGTTAGTGGACACTCTAGGAACTGTTGTGACTTGTCTGCCCCAGTGTTCCATCCCACAAACCCCTTCTCAGGCAATTCACAACATTCATTACATACAAAACAAAACATAAGCAACTTTATTCAACCACCCAAGAGTCCCAGCTTGACACGCAGGTTCTGGAAACTCTGTCTTGGCAGGGGTTTTGTTAGGATGTCTGCTGTCATCTCCGATGTGCAGCAGTACGACAGTTCGACAAGTCCATCTTGTATCATCTGGCGAACGTAGTGGTACCTGACCCCAATGTGTTTTGAGCGTGCTAGGAACTTCTCATTCTGCGCCAGCTTTAGACAGCTTTGGTTGTCCTCCAGCAGGCTTATAGGTTCCTTTCTCTCCACGCCAAAGTCTGTTAGGAGTTGGTCCAGCCAGGAAATCTCTCTGCACGCTTCTGTAGCCGCAACATATTCCGATTCTGTAGACGATAAAGCTATACATTTCTGTTTATAACTGCCCCATGTGATAGCTCCGCCCCCATACATAAAGACATGCCCGCTTGTGGATTTATAATCAGAATTATCACCCGCCCAGTCAGCATCAGTGTACCCAATGAGCTTAGGGTCACTGACAGCTGGTAACTTTAATTTACAATCCATTGTACCCTTAAGATATCGAACCACCCTCTTCACACCAACCCAATCATGCTCAGTGGGACTACTCACTTTCCTGCTGAGAATCCCTACTGCATTGGCTAAATCAGGTCTGCACGTGGTAACTAAATACAAAAGTTTACCAATCGCTGACCGGTACTCTGTGTTGTCTGGCAGCAGCTTCGAATCCTCTTGGTTCTTTAAGAAGTCTGTAGCCATCGGGGTGTCGACGGGTTTTGCATCCTGCAATTGCATACTCTCCAACAGTTCAATTATCTTTTGCTTCTGATTGAGTAGAAATGAACCATCCTGTTCTCTTTCCACTTGAATCCCGAGGTAATACTCAACTGGTCCTAATTCCTTCACTTGCACTTCCTTGTTGAGGTGCTGGACTACATTTTTATAATCCCTGTCATTTGACGTTGCGATTAAAAGGTCGTCAACGAAGGCAAGAATATAAGAAAATTGTCCATTACTCTGCTTAGTGTACAAACACTTGTCAGCTTCACCTTGCTTGTACCCAAGTTTCACCAGCATTCCATGCAATTTCAAGTTCCAGGCTCTGGCTGCTTGTTTTAAACCATACAGTCCCTTTTGAAGCTTGCAAACCAAATGTGCCTCATTTGGCTTTATAAAACCTTTAGGCTGCTTCATGTAAATTTCTTCAGAAATTTCCCCATGCAAAAACGCAGTAGCTATATCGATGTGTTTCACCTCCATCCCTTTAGATGCTGCGATGCTTAAAAGTAATCTTACGCTACTGTATCTCACTGTCGGTGCAAAGACTTGGTCATAGTCGTGGCCATATTGCTGTGAAAAACCTTGTGCCACTAGTCTTGCTTTGTAACGTTGCACCTCCCCTTCTGAACCCCTTTTAACCTTGAACACCCATTTGCTCCCAATTGCTTTCTTACCAGCAGGCAATTCTGTGAGTGTCCAGGTCTTGTTCTTGTGCAGTGCGTCAATCTCCTCCTGCGCGGCTTTCCTCCAGAGACTGGCTTCGGTGGCTGGCATCTGCTCTACCTCTTCCCAAGTGGAAGGTTCTGGTGGAGACGCCGACCCTGCAAAGTAGGACAGTCGTAGTGGCGGAACGCCCTTGTTGGTTCTGGATGAGCATCTGACCTCTGGTTGTGCAACCGCATCAGCATCCTCATCCTCCTCCAACGCTGGCATGTCCACGTACAGCTCCTCCTCTTCGTCTCTGGTGCCGCCAGGGGTCTGGACCTCTGCGTCTTCTGGGGTGTCGCCTGTAGGGGGTGTTGTGACACTAGAAGGTATATTAGTTCCTTGTGCTAAAGGAAAACTTATAAACTCTTCATCTGGTGACTCTCTAGAACAGTCAATAACAGTGTTCTTTGTATCAAACTTTCCTAGTTCATCAAAATGAACCACATGGTATGGGTCTACTCTGCCACTCTTTGGATCTAGAACTCTATATCCCTTTCCTCCAGGAGCATATCCAACCAGGATACCTGCTTTTGCTCTGGAGTCAAGCTTGTGTCTGCGCTCTTTGGGCACGTGGTAATAACAGACACTTCCAAACACACGTATGTGCTGCAGACTTGGGACTCTCCCGTGCCAAAGTTCAAATGGTGTGCGTTCTGCACCCTTTGTAGGCAATCTGTTTTGCAAATAAATCGCCGTATTCGCCGCTTCACCCCATAGCTTCTGTGACAAGTTGGCCTCTTTTAACATGCACCTTGTCATCTCCATAATAGACCTAAACTTTCTCTCAGCAATGGAGTTCTGTTGAGGCGTGTAAGCAACTGTAGTTACATGTGCTATGCCTTCTTGTGCCATGATGGCCTTCATCTGCCGTGAGCAAAACTCTCCACCATTATCCGAAATTAAGGTGGAAGGAGCTCTCTGGAATTTGTTCTTCACCATGTTTAAGTACAGTTTGAACAATTCCGGTGTCTGATTCTTTTCCTCTAGAAAATATCCAACACAATATCTTGAGAAGTCATCTATAAATATCAGAATGTACTTATTGTTTCCTAGGGAAGGTACATTCAGCGGACCACATAGGTCAGTATGAACAGTGTCCATGACTTTTGTGCTTCTCTTCTCTGTACAACGTGGGAAGGAAGGCTTGACTGCCTTTTCAGTTATGCAAGTTGTACAGTTTGGCATTGGTGTACTGCAATTCTTTACCTGTAGACCTTTTACCAGATTTTCCTTCTGCATTTTCAGGATAAGGTTGGTATCCCTGTGTCCAAGCCTTTTGTGCCAGAGTTCCAGATCTGGTTGATCCTTTCTGCTGGGTTGTGCAACCCTTGCAGACTCATTCTCTGAAATATCAATCTCATACACATCATTGATTAGTTTGGCTTGAATAAACACTTCACCATCTTTTATCACATTGCATTGTCCATTTTTAAATATAATTTCAAAACCTTTCTTGTCCAAGCTAGACACACTTATTAGATTACAGTTCATCTTTGGTGCATACTTAACATTACTCACTGTAGTATCAAAAGACTCATTGTTCACTTTGAAATTCAAGTTCAAAGATCCTGCACCTATTGACTTTATAACATTTCCATCAGCAATTTCAATTTCAGACTGTTTATTAGTGTCTATTTCATTGAAATATTCCCTTTTATAACAGAAGTGGCTGCTTGCTGCACTGTCCAGAAGCCACTTATTGCGCTTTCCTTCACAGCTCTGGAAAGCTACATTTCTTTCTTGCAATATCATTGCACGCCCACGACCCCCCTTCTTTTCGCCTTTTGGTGGAAAGGGGCGGGATTTATTCCTAGGTGCCCGGCATTCCTTCGCCATGTGCCCTTTTAAATTGCAGTTAAAGCAAATTATTTCCTTTGGCGTTTGTCTGGACCTTTGAAAATGCTTGGAAGCATAATTAGTGTCCTTTCTCCCTGTATTCCTTTCTGAAGAATCAAGGTAATCTCTGCATTCCTCTCTCAAATGATCAATCAGTTCTTCAAAAGTCAGGTCCTTTTTGTGATCCATGCAACTCTTGAATGAACTGAAGCTTGGTCCTAGAGATGCTATCAAAAATGAAACCTTTGTTTCTTCATCAAGGGCTTTAGTAGTAAGATCAATCCTCTGAACAATTTCACTAAATTTGCTGATATGGTCAGTGAATTCTTCTCTTGAATTCATCCTCAGCGCAGTTAATTTGCTCATCAAATTCCTGTAGGAGTTCTTAGTAGATGCTCCATACCTGCGCTCAATATCTTTTAAGATTTTAGCTGCATCATCTTTGCTATTAACTGATGTTAGATGCCTGTTGCGAAGTCCACTCAAAATTATGTATCTGGCCTCGCTGTTCATGCGTTTCCAACTTGCTATCTTAGCTAAATCCTCTGCTGTTGTGCCAGTAGGCATAGGTTTTTCAATGGCATCCAAAACATTCCTTGCATCTAAAAATGCTATCAGGCGTTGTTTCCAAAATACATAATTGTCATCATCTAGAGCCATGAATCCTGGCTTAACTCCACTATCAAAATCTGCAAAAGCCATCTTGGAATCTCAAAATTCTAAAAATTTCTCAAAATTCAAAAATTTGCCAAAAATTCCAAAATCAAAATCTCTAAAAATATCTCAAAATGCAAAATAATCTTCACTGCCTCTGAGTTCTCAGTGCTGTAAACTCTGAGGGAGGGGAGGGGTAGCTAATCCCCTAGGCACACTGGAGAACAATAGACCATGTGCTCACCAGGAAGTTCTAACTGAAAAAATCCTACTCAGTTCAAAATCACAATCCAAAGCAATCCTTCAAAAATACACAAAAATACGCAGTCCTGGGCCGTAATAACCCTTTATGGGAATGTTAGGGATGTGGATTAGGATATATTATTAGATAGATCCTATCCAAGCTTGTGTTAGCAAGCTTCCAATATCAGCAGAGTGACATTCCCCTTTTGTGCGCAGCAAAGCATGTGCGTTAGATTCGCTAGAATCTCTATAACAATATTACACTTTATAGTTCAATATTACACTTCCTGGCAAAGGTCCCCTTTGTCCCTCTTAAAAGAAATACACAACACAGTGTTTATAAAATAAGATAGAGTTTACTTACAGTTTCATCCTGAGTTACAGCATAATCTCAGAAAGGCAGGCTTGCTTAGAAAAGTTACAAGTATATATACATCTAGAGACTACTTAGTAAAGTAAGACTCCATTTGGTCTCACTCTTGGCTGCAGGCCTAGAGTGAGAACCATGCTAACTAGAGATTCTCTTGAGATGTGTTCCCATCGAAGGAGGAAGTAGCTAAGAGAGAGAGTGATTGCAGGCGAGGGCTTTTGTCTAATCCAACTCATTTGCATGTCTGAGGGAACAGGAACTGACCTGTAGTCAGGTGTCCCTCCAGGTGAGTTCCTGTTAGTGGACACTCTAGGAACTGTTGTGACTTGTCTGCCCCAGTGTTCCATCCCACACTTTCTGCAGTCCTTGCCTCCCACTTCTGCAGTCCTTGCCTCCCACTTGAAAGGAAGCACATTACTGCCACTTTCTGCAGTCCTTGCCTCCCACTTGAAAGTGTGGGGCTCTGCAATTGATCACAATCAACCTTGGTTAGCCTCACTGTCTCTTAATCTCAGGATCATGGGTTGCAGGGGCAGAGGGGGCAGTCTGTCCCGGGTGTCATCCCTGAGGGGGATGACAAAATCCCCGCTGGGCAGATTGCCATGCTGCCCCCGTGGGTGCCGATCACTCCCCTGGACGCCGATCGCCGCGCCGCGCCGCTCCCTGGACATCGATCGCCCACAAGGGGCACCGATTGCTACACCAATCACCCCCCTGGGCACCAATTGCTGTGCTGCTCACCCCCAATGGGCGCTGATTGTTGCCCCTATTGCCTCCCTGAGTGCCGATCGCCATGCCGATCACCCCCCTGGGCAACTTGCCCCACCCACCCCAGCTGCACGGCATGTGTGCTGCTATGGGTGCCAGAGAGGCTAGCTCTGCCACTGATGGGTTCAAGCCCCATGTTGGGCAAAAAAATTCCTACATTGTAGGGGGTTGGACTAGATGGCCATTGGGTTCCCTTCTGACTCTGCAATTCTTTGCTTCTATGCCAGGGGTCCCCAAACTAAGGCCGGGGGCCGTATGCAGCTCAATCGCCTTCTAAATCCTGCCTGTGGGTGGTCCGGGAATCAGCATGTTTTTACATGAGCAGTGTGTGCCCTTTTATTTAAAATGCATCTCTGGGTTATTTGTGGGGCATAGGAATTCGTTCATATTTTTTTTCTTTCAAAATATAGTCTGGCTACCCACAAGGTCTGAGGGACAGTGGACCGGCCCCCTGCTGAAAAAGTTTGCCCCTGATGTCTCTGCTTTTTAAGATGCTGTTTAGGTTTGTCATTGCAGCAGGCGTCTTTTAATTTCATGACTGCTGTCACCATCTGCAGTGATCAGATGGTGGATGCCTTCCGACCTGAGGGGCTCATCTTGGGTAAGGGGCTTAACATTGGGTTATAATAGATAAAGGACCTCCAGGTTCCTAGGCTATTCCTGCATGTTTGACCTGTATGCTGATTTCTTTGTCCTTTAAAGTTTAGCCGGACACAGTATTAACTTGCAACCCACTTACAACTTCCTCCCTTTCACACTTCAGGATGAGTGTTCATCTTGGTTCTGTTGTCAGAGAACAAGCATGGTTGGCTTGGTTTTCTCTAGACCAATTTGAGATGGGGATTGTATGCTAATGGTGTATATGATACTGATTTTTCAGAACCCCAGAGTTAATGTGTGACCCAATCCCTCCAGAAGGGTGACACAAATGTGGAACTTTGGCACAGAAAACCTGGCCACTGAGACATCAAAGCCATTATGGCTAGACAGTACTGCACAAGGAACTTGAAAGAAGAGTAAAGGTAACTCAGGATGTGTCCATAACCAAAAAGTGTGTGAACTACATTACTACTGGGAAAAGGTAAAACCTTCTTTTCCTCCATGCACAGAGCAAAGTACTACAGTACTTGATGTGGATCACACACTAAAATATGTTTTCCACTTAATGTTCCCTCACAATGGAAAATTAAGCACCACCTAATTTTCTTAGAGGGACCCAGGTGGCGCTGTGGGTTAAACTACAGAGCCTAGGGCTTGCTGATCAGAAAGTCAGCGGTTTGAATCCCTGTGATGTGGTGAGCTCCCGTTGCTCGGTCCCAGCTCCTGCCAACCTAGCAGTTCGAAAGCACGTCAAAATGCAAGTAGATAAATAGGAACCGCTACAGCGGGAAGGTAAACGGTGTTTCCTTGTGCTGCTCTGGTTCACCAGAACCATGCTGGCCACATGACCCAGAAGCTATACGCCGGCTCCCTCGGCCAATAATGCGAGATGAGCGCGCAATTATTACCTTTACTTTTAATTACCTTTACTTTTAATTTTCTTAGATGCTTTCCTCAAGATAAAATGTTGCATATATTCTTAAGGAGAGATGTGAAACCATGGAGATGTTCAGAAAATACCTCACCATGGTGAACAACAAGTTCAAGAAGAAACCCAAAATTTTCATGAGCAACAATGGTGGTGAGTACACTTCACACCACATGAGAAACCTCTTGGAAGAGGAAGGCATTACACAGCTGAGGAGGGCACCCTACACCCTGCAACAGAACTCAGATAGAAAGTTTTTGGTAAGTGATACAAATCTCCCCAAACACATGTGGAGAGACACTGTTTCCACTGCAGTGTACCTGCAAACATACTGCCTACTAAGGGAGCTACACACTTGTGCGATGTAACTCACTGGTGCAGTTAAGTACAACATTACCTGTTTTGCTAGAGTGGACATGCAGGGGATGTTGGTCCAGCCACTTGAACTTCCTGTTACACCGGGCTGGAGCATTCTTCTTTTGCATGTGATGAAATAGGTGGGTGTGACCTTTCCAGACCTGGTAAAAGGCCATGTCACGTAGCCACCTCCCTTCTTCCTCTGTTTCTTTTTCGTCCTGCCTGCTTCCTGCTTCACCTGGACTGCACTGCTGGCTCTCAGCCAGAAGTCCCTGGGTTATCTCCCAAATGGGGTAAACCTAATTGTACTTATTTGTAACCGCAAGCCTTAAGCCTGCCTTCAGGGATCACATTGTGCTCTGTCTGATTGTGAGTAAACTTCTTTTTGTTACTTACGAATAAGACTGTTGTGTCTTTATTCTTTTAGGAGGGATTCAAGCAATCTTACCAGGAATAATAGAACTTAAGAGATTCTAATGAGTCTGCAACCAGCTTCCTGCTGTGTAATAGGGGAATGCACTCTGCTACCGTGTTTCTCCAAAAATAAGACACCATCTTATATTTATTTTTCCTCAAAAAAACGAACTATGGCTTATTTTCAGGGGGTGTCTTATTTCCCCCCCTCCTCCTCCTCCTGCTGCTGCGCCTATCACTATGGCTTATTTTCGGGGTATGGCTTAAATTACTTGAATGCTTAAAAATCCTGCTATGGCTTATTTTATGGGTATGTCTTAAAATATGAGAAACAGGGTATATGAAGAAACTTGCTAGCATGAGCTGGGAAGGATAAAATTAATAAATATATCCTCTCCTGCTACCCACAACATTCCCATAACACTCACCTTTTGAACTTCAGCATGCAAGAACATATGTGACACCCCCCCCTCCCTTGGGCAAAAACCAGACTCCAGAGCAGAACTAGGAATTGTGGGAGGATATGCTTCTGGAGGCAAAGGATACAGAATTTTAGACTTAAAGATGGGAGAGATCAGAGTAAGTAAGACATGTAGTTCATTTTGATGAATGGTGCAAAGCTGATAAGAGGAAGAATCACAAGCTCTTGGGTGCTTCCCAAAACAGGTATACAGAGGTATCTCGGTTTAAGAACAGTCTGGTTTAAGAGCAATTTGGTTTACAAACTCTGCAAAACTGGGAATAGTGTCCCGGTTTGAGACCTTTACCTTGGTCTAAGAATGGAATCCGAACGGTGGAAGGGCACTGGCGGCAGGAAGCCTCATTAGGGAAAGCACATCTCGATCTAAGAACTGTTTTGGTTTAAGAACGGACTTCTGGAATGGATTAAGTTCATAAACCGAGGTACCACTGTATGTCAGTCCAGATCTGTTTCCTACTGCACAGCATCCAGACGGAGCCATGAAGAGGAAGTAGAAGCAGAGGGTCAGGCTCCCAGCTTCTTCTTCTTCTTCTTCTTCTTCTTCTTCTTCTTCTTCTTCTTCTTCTTCTTCTTCTATCACTCATAGCCGAGTAAGATTGTCTTCCATAAACACAGTTTTAACAATGAGTCCGTAAGTGACTGTGGAGGCCAATTCTGGATCCACATGTTTGAGTGTCTTCAGAGCCCATGACACCTTTGGTAAAGGCTGTTCTCCAATTGGCGCACTCACAGGCAAGTGTTTCCCAATTGTTGGTGTTTATACTCTATTTTTAAAAATTTGCCTTGAGACAGTCTTTAAACCTCTTTTGTTGACCACAAGCATTACGCTTTCCATTTTTAAGTTTGGAATAGAGTACCGTAGTTGCTTTGGAAGATGATAATCAGGCATCTGCACAACATGACCAGTCCAACAAAGTTGATGTTGAAGAATCATTGCTTCAACACTGGTGATCTTTGCTTCTTCCCAAGTGATGTGTAAAAATTTTCACCTGTCTTCCCAAGTGATGTGTAAAAATTTTCGGAGACACCGTTTATGGAATCTTTTTAGGAGTTGGAGATGGCATTTATAAGTGGTCCACATTTCGCAAACATACAGTAAGGTTGGTAGTACAATAGCTTTCTAAACAAGCATTTTGGTTTCCCTGAGAATGTCCCAGTCCTCACTTTGCACTTCAATCAGGAGAAAGACGCACTCACAGAGCTCAGGCGAAGCTGGATTTCGGCATCAATGTTGGCCCTTGTGGAAAGATAACTGCCCAGGTAGGAGAAGTGATAAACATTTTCCAATGTTAAACCATTGAGTTGGATTTCTGACACTGCAGAGGGGTTATTTTGTACTTGTTGGTGTAGCACTTTCATTTTTGGAATGTTGAGTGATAGGCCAAGCTTTTTGTAAGCTTCTGCAAAGATATTTAGGATGGTTTGGAGGTCATCCTCTGGGCGTGCACACACTACGTTGTCATCAGCATACTGAAGCTCTATGGCAGAAGTTAAGGTAACCTTACTCTTCACTTTCAGCCTGCTCAGATTAAAGAGCTTTCCATCTGCTTGATATATGATTTCTACTCCAGTGGGGAGTTTCCCTTCAACAAAGTGTAGTATCATGGCAATGAAAATAATGAATAGAGTTGTGGTGACAGCACAACCCTGTTTAACACCTGATCTCACTGTGAATGGTTCACTTTGAGAGCCATTGTTATCTGCGATTGTTGCTGTCATATTATCATGGAGGAGCCAAATGATGTTCACAAATTTATTTGGGCAGCCACCAAGATTCTCCTAGACCGCAAGATCTGCACAATCCCTAGAGCTTTCTACCTGGAAAGAGAGAGCAGATGTCAGCCACTGAAGCGTAGCCATCAAAGGATGCTGAGCAGGAAGAAATAGATGCAATGCACCAGAGAAAAACCTGGATCTTTACTGACCGACTTCCTGGGAAGAGGGTGATAGGCAGAAAATTGGTTTTTTAAAGTAAAACAAGTAAAACAATCCCCTTCATGGATCAATGCCTTGTCGTGGCGAAGGGGCTTGAATAACTCAGAGAAGCTATGAGCTATGCCATGCAGGGCCACCCAAGATGGACAGGTCATAGTGGAGAGTTTTGACTAAACGTGATCCACCTGGAGAAGGAACTGGCAAGCCACTCCAGTATCCCTGCCAAGAAAACTCCATGGACAAAGACAACAGGCATATAAAAGTTATGACGCTGGAAGATGAGCCCCTCAGGTCGGAAGGCGTCCAACATGCTACTGAGGAAGAGCGGAGGACAAGTACAAGTAGATTCAGAGCTGATGAAGCGGCTGGGCCAAAGCCGAAAGGACGCTCAGTTGCGGATATGCCTGGAAGCGAAAGGAAAGTCCGATGCTGTAAAGAAAAATATTGCATAGGAATTTGGAATGTAAGAACCATGAATGGAGGTAAGCTGGATGTGGTCAAAAATGAGATGACAAGAATAAATATCGACATCCTGGGCATCAGTGAACTAAAATGGAAGGGAATGGGCGAATTCAGTTCGGGTGACTATCATATCTACTACTGTGGGCAAGAATCCTGTAGTAGAAATGGAGTGGCCCTCATAGTCAACAAAAGAGTGGCAAAAGCTGTAATGGGATGCAATCTCAAAAATGACAGAATGATCTCGATACGAATCCAAGGCAGACCTTTTAACATCACAGTAATCCAAGTTTATGCACCAACTACCGGAGCTGAAGAAAGTGAAATTGACCAATTCTATGAAGACCTACAACACCTTCTAGAAATGACACCAAAGAAGGATGTTCTTCTCATTACAGGGGATTGGAATGCTAAAGTAGGGAATCAAGAGATAAAAGGAACAACTGGCAAGTTTGGCCTTGGAGTTCAAAATGAAGCAGGGCAAAGGCTAATAGAGTTCTGTCAAGAGAACAAGCTGGTCATCACAAACACTCTCTTCCAACAACACAAGAGACGACTCTACACATGGATATCACCAAATGGGCAGCATCGAAATCAGATTGATTATATTCTCTGCAGCCAAAGATGGAGAAGCTCTATACAATCAGCAAAAACAAGACCTGGAGCTGACTGTAACTCAGATCATCAGCTTCTTATAGCAAAATTCCAGCTTAAACTGAAGAAAGTAGGAAAAACCACTGGGCCAGTAAGATACAATCTAAATCAAATCCCTTATGAATACACAGTGGAAGTGAGGAACAGGTTTAAGGATTTAGATTTGGTGGACAGAGTGCCTGAAGAACTATGGATGGAGGCTCGTAACATTATACAGGAGGCAGCAACGAAAACCATCCCAAGGAAAAGGAAATGCAAGAAAGCAAAATGGCTGTCCAACGAGGCCTTACAAATAGCGGAGGAGAGGAGGCAAGCAAAATGCAAGGGAGATAGGGAAAGATACAGGAAACTGAATGCAGATTTCCAAAAAACAGCAAGGAGAGACAAGAGGGTCTTCTTAAATGAGCAATGCAAAGAAATAGAGGAAAACAATAGAATGGGGAAAACCAGAGATCTGTTCAAGAAATTTGGAGATATGAAAGGAACATTTCGTACAAAGATTACCATAATCAAGGACAAAAGTGGTAAGGACCTAACAGAAGCAGAAGACATCAAGAAGAGGTGGCAAGAATACACAGAGGAATTATACCAGAAAGACATGGAGGTTTCGTACACCCCAGGTAGTGTGGTTGCTGACCGTGAGCCAGACATCTTGGAGAGTGAAGTCAAATGGGCCTTAGAAAGCACTGCTAATAACAAGGCCAGTGGAAGTGATGATATTCCAGTTGAACTATTAAAATTTTTAAAAGATGATGCTGTTAAGGTGCTACACCCAATATGCCAGCAAGTTTGGAAAACTCAGCAATGGCCAGAGGATTGGAGAAGATCAGTCTACATCCCAATTCCAAAGAAGGGCAGTGCCAAAGAATGCTCCAACTACCGCACAATTGCGCTCATTTCACACGCTAGCAAGGTTATGCTTAAAATTCTACAAGGCAGGCTTAGGCAGTATGTGGACCGAGAACTCCCAGAAGTGCAAGCTGGATTTCGAAAGGGCAGAGGAACCAGAGACCAAATAGCAAACATGCGCTGGATTATGGAGAAAGCTAGAGAGTTCCAGAAAAACGTCTACTTCTGCTTCATTGACTATGCAAAAGCCTTTGACTGTGTCGACCACAGCAAACTATGGCAAGTTCTTAAAGAAATGGGAGTGCCTGATCACCTCATCTGTCTCCTGAGAAATCTCTATGTGGGACAAGAAGCTACAGTTAGAACTGGATATGGAACAACTGAGTGGTTCAAAATTGGGAAAGGAGTACGACAAGGTTGTATATTGTCTCCCTGCTTATTTAACTTATATGCAGAATTCATCATGCGAAAGGCTGGACTAGATGAATCCCAAGCCGGAATTAAGATTGCCGGAAGAAATATCAACAACCTCAGATATGCAGATGACACAACCTTGATGGCAGAAAGCGAGGAGGAATTAAAGAACCTTTTAATGAGGGTGAAAGAGGAGAGCGCAAAATATGGTCTGAAGCTCAACATCAAAAAAACCAAGATCATGGCCACTGGTCCCATCACCTCCTGGCAAATAGAAGGGGAAGAAATGGAGGCAGTGAGAGATTTTACCTTCTTGGGCTCCTTGATCACTGCAGATGGTGACAGCAGTCACGAAATTAAAAGACGCCTGCTTCTTGGGAGGAAAGCAATGACAAACCTAGACAGCATCTTAAAAAGCAGAGACATCACCTTGCAGACAAAGGTACGTATAGTTAAAGCTATGGTTTTCCCAGTAGTGATGTATGGAAGTGAGAGCTGGACCATAAAGAAGGCTGATCGCCGAAGAATTGATGCTTTTGAATTATGGTGCTGGAGGAGACTCTTGAGAGTCCCATGGACTGCAAGAAGATCAAACCTATCCATTCTTAAGGAAATCAGCCCTGAGTGCTCCCTGGAAGGACAGATCGTGAAGCTGAGGCTCCAATACTTTGGCCACCTCATGAGAAGAGAAGAATCCTTGGAAAAGACCCTGATGTTGGGAAAGATTGAGGGCACTAGGAGAAGGGGACGTCAGAGGACAAGGTGGTTGGACAGTGTTCTCGAAGCTACGAACATGGGTTTGACCAGGCTGCGGGAGGCGGTGCAGGACAGGAGTGCCTGGCGTGCTATGGTCCATGGGGTCACGAAGAGTCGGACACGACTAAACGACTAAACAACAACAACAAGGTGTAGAAGGGAAGTTCAATGCTTCAAAGCAAGAGTCACAAATGGCTACTTGCAAAAGCATGGAGAAGACTGTGAGGAAACCTTTGCTCCTGTAGTCAGATACACAACAAACAGAACACTTTAAGCACAGCAATCTCAAAACAAATGGAAGTGAGGCACATTGACATTAAGACTACTACATTTTTGCATGAGGAGATCTCAGAGGAGGAGATCTACATGGAACAGTCCAAGGGTTTTGTTAAACCCAGTGAAGCCTCTTTAGTATGTAAGCTTCAGAAGGGGTTATATGGACTGAAACATGCTCTTAGGGCATGGAATGATCACAGCAGAGAGACTCATGTGGACAAAGATGGGAAGGCTTGTTATTGATTAATATGGAGAAATGATTATTGAAGTCATTGCAGACAATGTTGCTATGTTTGATTAGAGGAAAAACTATTGCCGACATGCATTAATAATCCTAATTAGAGAACACCCTTTTAGCCTTTTTATGTAGAAAGGAAAATGATTAATCTGTTTGGTTTTGAATAAGGGACAATATTGCCTAACAGAAAGTAGATCAGTTGGGTGTTATTCTAGGGCAGTGATGGCGAACCTATGACCATAGCTGCCAAGTTATCCCCCTTTTTAAGGGATTTTCCCTTATGCTGAATAGGCTTCCTCGTGAGAAAAGGGAAAACTTGGCAGCTATGCCTACGACACGCATGTCAGATGTGACACGCAGAGCCCTCACTGCTGGCACGCGCATCACGCTGTTGTTGTTGTTGTTGTTTTCCCCCATTTGTTCTCCTGCTCCTCCTCACGCTACAGCTTGTCTCCGCTGTTAAAACCCAGATCCTTTTTGTTGTTGTTGTTGTTGTTGTTCCTGGTAGCCAGAGATTGTGTTCAGCGATTGGTCTTTTTTTCAATTTGCCGAGTCAGTGGCTGCTTCTGATTGGGTGCAACAGGTTCATTTTTTAACCCTTTCTGTGCTGCTTTTTTGGCGCTTTGGCAGACTATGTCAGTGCTGTGTGTTAGTTCCAGCAAAGGTATTATTTGTCATTTATTTCTGTTCTCTTCCCCCCCAAAAAGCGCAGCAGCTTTTGGGCGCCCCCCCAAAAAAGCAAAGTAATTTTTGCGTGCCCCCCAAAACTCCAAAACTTTGGTCAGCAGCTCCCCCAAAAAGCTCAACAACTCTGGGCACTTTGTGATAAATAAGGGTTTTTTGGTTTGGTTTGGTTTGGTTTGATTAAATAATTAGTTTTTGGTTTATTAAATACAGTTATATATTACAGTTATACATTTTTGTTATTTAAACTATAAATATTGTGACATTATGGTTTTCTCGAAATGACACACCACCGGAGCTATGCTCGGTTTTTTGGCGAATTTTGACACACCAAGCTCAAAAGGTTGCCCATCACTGTTCTAGGGTGAATATTCTGAATAATTTTTGTATGTAACTTACATACAGAGAATCAAGTCCTTTAAAAAAATTCTCTTCTCTTATTTTCCTTTACTTTTTCTTCCATTTTTCTTTTGTTCTTCCTTTGGTATTGTCTTTTCTCTTTGTTTTTGTTTAGATTAGGTTGTTTTATTTTATTGCATTATGAAAAAGCTTCAATTAAATCTCCCCCCCCCAGTTCTTTTTAAAAGTTCTTTTTCCCATCTCATAATATCTAGGGAACCAAACTGAAAGGGAGAAAGATGGATCATTCCTTCTAAGACAGAAGCAGAAGGTCACTTGACAGTCTTAAACCATCCTATCACCAGACTTATGGCCACTGATTTTCTAATCTTAAGAATCAAGTTGAATCTGAACTATTTATTGCCTGTCAACAACCAGTACAAGTCAGCAAGAGGGAAACCTTTGTACAGTACTTGATAAGTCCACTCACCCCCTTTTGGGGTGCAGTGGAATTGCAGGATGGCCAGTGCCTCCCTCCCGCAGAACACAGGAGAGCTGGGCATTGGGGAGTTAATCCCAGCTGGGGTGTGAGTTTCAGCTCTGTGCCAGCCTGCTCAATTGGTCAATGGCAGATTGGCTCAGAGGGCTGAGCACCGGGGGGGGGGTACCCCAGCCCCCTGCACCCAGATCTCCTCACTGCATCAATCCACCCACCGACTCCATCAGCTCTGCATTTCACTTATTGATTGGCCTTGCTATGGTAGTAGTGGTCGCCGTATTCGGGGTCAGGTAGGAATTTACCTATCAGGCGAATTGGCTATGGCCTGAGGGTTTTGCCTACCTCATAGAAATCACCACAATTTAGGTGGTTTAGGCTTTGGGTAAGTCCTTAGCCTTGGATGGGTAGGGGTGGGTGGGTTCTTCAAGACTACATGACCAGATATCATAGATGCAGTGGGAATCCTTAGAAGGAAAATGAATGTTCCCACTGCAAAGGACGGGACAGGTGTCAAATGAGTTGCCAGATATCTGAAAGAACTATGAAGTGTAAGCTTAAGTTGCCAGCAGACAGCAATCCTGAACTGATTATGCTGATTGGGCTGGGGACACTGAAGACTGTAAGTCAACAGTGGTTATGTTTTTAGGTATGGAAATGGCCCCATTTCCTGGGGCAGTTATAAACAAAATTGTGTAGCTCTTTCTTCCACAGAAACTAAACATATAGCTGCTATAGGGGCGTGCAGAGAGCTTGCTTGTCTTGATCAACTGACTTAGGACTTTGGGTTGGTTTGAGAGAAGCCATTTTAACTGGCGGCAGACAACAAGAGCTGTTTGAAGTGAACACACAGTGAGAAGTTCCACTTGATAACTGAACATATCAGAATAAAGTACCACTTGGTACAAGAGCCAATCCAGAATAGACTTGTTGAATTGACCTATTGGCATACCAAGAAAATGACTTTATATTCTCATGAAACTTCTACCAAGAGACAGTTTCCAGAACCTTTGAATCAAGATGGGACTCTGGGTAGTTTAATAAAATTGGGTATGCAATGTAATGTTTTCCTGAGAAGGGTTTTGTGGGAGAATCTGCAGCCAAATCACAAATGCATGATTGCTAGATAGTTGCAAACAGGGGACTCTATGATGCCACATCCTATCTATGATGCATTATCAGTGGTCAGGGCTTATGGGGGATGTACTTCATTGACAAGAGGAAGGCCCGTTATCCACTCCTGATCTCTGAGATCCACAAGGTTGCCACTTTCCCCATCTGTTCCAAAGGAGCTCTAGTGCTGTAAGCAGAATAATGCTGACACCCCCCATGCCAGCTTGGGAAATTATTATTATTATTATTATTATTATTATTATTATTATTATTATTGAATTTCTTAGGATTTGCCCAGGGTATTCCAAAGCAATTTAAAACCAAACAAACAGATAGACAACCCCACCAAAGAGACATCAAAACCAAGAGGAAAAAGAAATACGTTAAACCATAAATCCTGGGCATAGCCAGGATTAATGTGAGGGGCAGGCTTTATGTTGGGAAGGTAGGCAGGGGGCAGCTGCCCCCCTGCCCCCCCAGGCTATGCCCATACATTAAAATATCCTGCCCATTTCTAAAAGGCCTGGTTATGGAAGAATGTTTTTGCTGGGGGCCTAAAGATAGATATAGATATAGATATAGATAAATTATGGTTCCAGACAAATTCCTTCTACCGGTAGTAGCACCTTAGATACTAACTAAGTTTGTCATTGGTATGAGCTTTTGTGTGCATGCACACTTCTTCAGAGACAAGGTATCTGAAGAAGTGTGCATGCACATGAAAGCTCTTACCAATGACAAACTTAGTTGGTCTCTAAGGTGCTACTGGAATGAATTTTTTATTTTGTTTCACCTACGTCAGACCAACATGGCTACCTACCTGTAACTAGAATTATGGTTCCAGGGGAGCCTCCCTTGGGACAGCATTCCAGAAGCAGGGAGACACTGCAGAAAAGGCCCTTTCTCATGTTGCCATGGTGATTGAGGCACCTCACAGGCACTGATGGCTTGCCTTTGGCAGGGCATCAAGGGTGACCTATTTGAGACTTCCAATGAGAAGCAGTAGGTTAGGATGCAAGTCCCAACATACCGGTAAATCTTTACATATGGGCCATTGAATGACTCCAAAAACTGGGAAGCCTTTGCAGATGGCTCCTTCTCTTCTGAACAGTTCTCTGCCAGCAAAAGCAAAAAAAGAGGCTGAATCAGAGAATTATCTCACCTCTGGCCCAGGTTTGTGGGGGTCTACCAGCTCCATCTTGTTTCAACTAGTTCAGAAGCAAGCACATAACTGCTAACAGTCAACATCTGAAGATAAGATATATGATACACTTGGCTAAAAGAATCACAATTGTATGCCCATAATACAAGCAGAGCTTTTATGCCTTCTGTATCTTTACAACAGCCTTATGAGGTGGGTTAGACTGAGTCTTATTTCATGTACTGTATTCCTTTTGCAGGGAAGTGGTAGCCTTATTACGAGAACTTCACCAGGGCCCACAGCCACCTTAACCTAACCATACCTCTTGAGCTTACTCCAGAGTAAACATGCATGTGCATTGTAGGGATTGGACTAGATGAACCTTGGGGTCCCTACCAACTCTATAATCCTATGATTCCAGTTATTTGTTTTATTTATTAGACTTGTATTCAGATATTCATTCAATTTGTAATTTACTTAAAAGACCACTGTAAACAACTAAAATCTTTGGCAGGGATGTAAAGACACTGCTAATGTGGAATTGTTTTATGGTAGCTAGATAAGGGTAAAAGATGCAGTAAATGTAATCTTAAATATGGAACCCATGGAGGGAGGGAGGGAGGTCTAAGGGTTCGAAAGAACTCTGTATTCTAATGTTTGAAATTGCTATGTTTTATATGTATAGTTTCCCCAAAAAAACTTAATAAAAGAAATATAAAAAAGAGATCGTGACCTAGGCCACTTCCACCACCATCTTGAATACAAAGATGCACCCAAATCCAGGGGAAAGGCTGGGGATGTGTGCCAGTGTAGCCCCAGAAGGCAAAGAGATGGTTCACAGAGGATTTGAACATCACATGATGACTGCACTGATCATTATTGTATGCCTTGGACCACCTAAGGCAGTAATAAAAACAAACAAAATAGAGGGGGGGACTTTCTTCATAAGCACAACAGATTAAAACAAAACACATTGAATAATTAAGTACTAAATTTAATTAGTCCTAAGAATCCTAGGATGGATGATATCTGTTATGGGGATTGCTAGTTAATATGTGTAACTAGCGGCCATTGTGCACATTCACCACACCTCACGGAGAATGTGCACCCAATGCAGCCATGAAGAGGGAATTGTGCATGTTTCCTAGTCAGCATGCATAATGTCCCAAGAGGTTCCAGGGGATGTGCATATCTGGCCTGTATTTGGTAGATTTTCCACGCAATGCACACACTCGCTGGTCACAGCCTCCAGGACATATGCCCCTTTTCTATCTCTTTTCCAGAAGTTTGCAATCTGACCCCCCTTGGCTGCTTCTGGACCACTGCCTCTTCTTACGCAGCCCACAACATTCCCTTCCAGTAATCAGATGAGCGGTAGGGACAGTCATAATCAGAGGTGCTGGGGAGGGGGAGCTGAAGAAGGGCTCCCCAGCAGGGAAAGGGGGGCTGCAAAGGAAAAGGTGTGATGTCCATCTGATCCATGCCACGGCCATTTAGGGCCCAGCCCACCACTGGGAAGTGGTCTGACCCCTGCCTTTCACCCCAGCTGGCATGAAATGCTCTCAGTTCCACTAAAAAAAGGGCAGGTCACATTGCTGCTTCTTTTACAGTTCTTCAGAATTGTATGCAAGCTATGCAAGCTATACTTCTATAATGCTCTGCCCACCCTTAATTCCCTGTTTTGAAGTTGTTTGATGATAGAAATGCCATCATATTGATGGAAGGATGCATTCACCTTCTCTGACATCACTCCAGAGGCTATGCATGTGGCCTGTGTCCCTTCTCCACACTGCAATCCAAAGGGAGCTTCAGAGCTGAATGAAATGGCAGGGCCACCACTGGATTTGCAGTCCTGCTGCTCATGCTAGCAGAAACTGCACCAAAAGGGAAGAGAGGAGGGGCAAGAGGGGCAAATTGCTCCATGGGTGAAGCCATCATATGATGGTATCTGGCCTGACTTGGGCTCCCGACTGGCAGAGCGATTTGGATGGGCTGCTCTGTTAAGTCATGATGCTCCCCCTGGCTGAGGTTTGGTATGCTCTCATGCTGTGCTTGTGCCCTGACAACACCCAGTGCTATAGACTTGAATAAACTGTGGCAATGAGAAGAGGAGTGGGCCACCTTTCTCCCATCAACAGCTGGATTCTCTTGGAGTAATCTAACAGCAGAGGGTAGAATCAGAGATGCTTCATGCTTTTCTTTCCCCCCTCCTCCCTGCCCCCCCCTCTTTTCCCTTACTGAGTGATCCTACCTCAGCTGGTTGAATCTTCCCTCCCCATGATTCCCGTGATGACTGAAGCTGGGGGGGGGGGCACTTCCATCAGAATCGTGGAAGAGGGAGGGGAGGTTTAAAACATTCTGCTCCTTGAGAAGTGGGGTGAACTGCCTCTCAGCATCCTAAGGCCCCACCTAATGGAGGGCAAGGAGGGAGCAGAGAGAGAGAAACAGGAACATTAAGGGTGAGAGCACCCAAGACCCTCCCACCAATTCCACAACATCTTTGCCTGAGACAATCACCAGGGTGACCCACCTGTGACTGTTTAGGGTCTTTAATCAAGTATAGGGTAGTGGTCAGAGTGTTGGGCTAGGGATGGGGAGAGCAGGGTTCAAATCCCTCCTGCTCCATGGCACTCCTTGGGCAACACCAGGACACTCACTCTCTCGCCATCCAACCTACAGCACAAGGTTCCTTGGGGAAAGGGTTAAATATATACATACTGTACTAATAGGCAAATTGTGGGGATCCAATCAGGGCTACAGATCTAAGGGAGGCAATTAAACCTTGTGCTTAATATATCAAGTACCAGCTTCAAATTTAGCCAGAAGATGGAAAGCAGGAATTTAAGAGACCAGTTTGAAAAACACACACTTTTATTGATTATTTGCAAATACATTTGACAAGTGCCTCAGATACAAACATGATTTCATGTATTCTAGAAGTAAAATGATTCAGGAGGAAGTCATCAGGGCTTGCCTGATTTGCTTCTGCAGGTGTCCCTGATTCTACAAAGCATGCCGTTTATCAAGCCGCTTTGCTTTGGCAGGGATGCCTAACCCCTTGACTGGGAGGAGGACCTCCTAGGTTTCGGGGCCAGTCAGGGGTCTTGGGCCGCTCTGGTTCGGCTGCGGGGGAGAAGGTTCCATCCGAATTGGGATAAGTCCTGTTGAAAACCACATGACGGCCACATTCCCAGGCATCCGAGCTTGAGGCTGCTCACTGGGTGCATTGCTGGAGGTAGAAGCAGGACCGTCACGGAGACTTGGAGGACCCAGTGCACCAACAGGCAATGGCGGATCCAATCTGGTGTAGGTATCGGAGCCACGGGGTCTCACAGTAGAACTGATCTCTCCCTCGATCCCCTCCGGTATTTCAAAGGTGATTGTCTTCGTAAGCCAAAATCTTCTGCAAGGGCGGTAAAAACCCCAGTAGAATATCACAGTAGCAATAACTCCTCCACAAAAAAAGGTCACCAACAGCCAATCTGAAACAAAAGAAAGATATTGATCAGTGCTTGTTCTGCTACCCATTTGTTCGATTGTTCTGCTCAACGGGACAAACTGGACTCTCCAGGAATGGAGCATCCTTAGGCAAAGTATCTCACACTGCAACAATTTCCCCCGTGTCTAACTTCAGGAGTCAATATACTTACTGGAGCCTGACTGCACTCAGCTGAGAAGACTCCCTGGGACAAATGTCCCTGCACCGAAGCAAGCTAGAAAACAGGACACCCTGGACTTCGTTGGGAGAATTTTTTTCGGAGCTACTTGCAGAGCGGGCAGTAAGCTAGTCCGTCCGTGCCAACCTAGAGTCTTCTCGCACGTTAAAAACCAACGAATTTCTCACAGCACCATAAGACGTCTTAGCGTAGCCTAAGACTGGGCCCACACAACCCTCCTTGAAGCACCTTCGAAGCCCTTCTTGCCCTCCCCACCCCAAGTCTTCTGCGGACTGGACTTCACCCTATGGAGTTCCCGTTCCCAGCCACCCTTCCCAAGCGATAGCGCGCAGCCTTCTTGAAGAGGCTAAAGGGGCACCTAAAGAGCTCTCCCCGTCCAGTGTACACCTCTGCGCTTCAACGCAAGTTAATGAGCGGGGAAAACAGAAATAGACCGAAAGGGGAGCGGGGGACCCATGTCCAAAAAAGAGAAAACGGCAGTTTCGCATGCAGAATGAGGCGCAGAATGGGCCCTGCCCCCGAGGGGCAGCTGCCTCCCCAATTAATCAAAATGAATACAAATAATAACAAATCTGAGGTCTGCACCCCCTAACAAAAATACTGGTTACGCCTATGAGGCGCAAGTAATATCCCCCAGAGGTGCCAAAGATGCGAAAGTAGGTGGCTGCCTTACCTGGCACTGGAGGGCACTGCTCTGGTTCGCCGTCGGTGGGGCGCGCCAGGGAGCCCTCGGCGAGTTCTTCGAAGGCGCAATTGCGCGTCTGGTCGCAGGTCCCGCAGCAGAACTTGACTTCGGCGCCGTCGGGTTGCCCCGCGCACTGGAAAACTTCCACCCGCGGCGGCTCCGTCCCGTACAGCCACTTGGAGCACGTCGATTCATTGGTCTCCCTCAGTGGCCAGGATACTTTGGTGGGAGCAGGGACCGTGCTCTGGGTCTCGCCACAAGGCAGAAGGCGCAGCAGCAGCAGAAGAGCGAAGAGCAGAGCACACTTCATGGCGGCGGAACTCTCAGCTAGGCTCACCTCGAGGAACCGACCGACTCTCTCCAGTAAGCGAGTGAAGTCTGGCTGGCTGGTACAATCCGCCCCACACACGGACAGGTCCGTCCCACTCAAGCGCAGCCAGTCAGGGACGATGTCCTGGTATCAAACTTCCTCTGATAAGGGCTGCAAGGCCGCCGTCTCCGCTGGGGCGGCCCCGATTCTGTCTGCACAAGCGCTCCGAACAAAAAGCAAGTTTACACGGAGGGCCAGACCCTTGGTCGATCTCCCTGGGTGTCCTCTCCGCTATCTGGCAACTCTTCTCTGGACTTTCAAAGGGGGGCGTGGGTGGAACATTCCTGTCCCTGCCCGGGAATTTAACCAGGGACCTTGCGCCTTCAACGCAGGTGCTCTAGTACGGAGAGCTGGTGCGGTTTAGGGGCATCGAAACGCTCCGTCCCCGATGGACGTGTGTGCCAATAGCTTCAAAAGTCGAATGAAGCGGCTCTTAATGCGCTCGGACGATTTCCCCATCTCCTGTCGATTCCTGTGGAGCTCTGTAAGTTTCCTCAGTAGTAACAGCCACAACACCCGTTTGAATTAGAAGCAAGCAAGCAAGCAAGCAAGCAAGCAAGCAAGCAAACAAACAAAAACGGAGCTGGCGGATATTTGCTCGCAAGAACTGCTCCTTCTAGACACATCACTCTTTAGAAACAGCTGGCTCCAAGGCAGGAGAACTCAGAAGTCTCCATTGTTCAGAGGCGCTTCTTGAGGGGTAGTGTGATGCAATGGTCAGAGTGCTGGCCTATGAATACAGTACTAGGGTCAAATCCCTGCTTGCCCGTGACCTTGAGGCAGTCAGTTTCTCTCACTCTAACCTACTTTGAGGGCCGGGTTCTTGTGAGAGTAGAACTGAGGGGGAGAGAATTATGTAGAAACAAAGCATTGTAGAGTTGGAAGGGTTTTCGAGGGTCATCCAACCTCCTGCAAAACAGGAACTATGCTTTCAACTCCTTGAAGTAACACAGGATTCAATTGTAGGAAATACAAAAATAAAATAAATACATGCGTTGAACACTTAGAAATCAGTACTGTACCAAATTGGACTGGCAACTGGGTCTTTCATGCATATCTTCTACTTACTGGGTAGGTAGCACCACCCAAATCTTTGGCAATTACTTGGGTATCTTCAAATATCTGAACGGATGTCTGTAGGGATGCACGATGTTGCAAGCTCATTTTCTGCTTCTCCAGAGGGTAGGATCCAAACCTATGGATTCAAACTAGAGGTAAATGGTAGGTAGCTATAACTTTGTAGCAAGCCGTAACTTTGTAACTTTGTTAGACCGTTGAGAAGATTACATCGAAAATATAGACATGTGTATAGGCGCTGTGGGTTAAACCACAGAGCCTAGGGCTTGCTGATCAGAAGGTCGGCGGTTCGAATGCCCGCGACAGGATAAGCTCCTGCCAACCTATAGCAGTTCAAAAGCATGTCAAAGTGCAAGTAAATAAATAGGTACCGCTCCAGTGGGAAGGTAAACGGCGTTTCCGTGTGCTGCTATGGTTCGCCAGAAGCGGCTTTGTCATGCTGGCCACATGACCTGGAAGCTGTACGCTGGCTCCCTCGGCCAGTAATGCGAGATGATTGCAGTAACCCCAGAGTCAGTCACTACTGGACCTAATGGTCAAGGGTCCCTTTACCTTTATAGATGGTAGGAGAGTATGTATTTATTAGATATTATCCTTCCTTTGTCACTTTTGTGAATTCAGAAGAGATTAAAAGGGAATCTTAGGTTAGTTTTGTTTTTTGTTTTTTTATTAAATTTTCACATATACATTAAAAGAAAAAACATACAAACATATCAATCTCCAAACATACAATCATCAAACATATATGACATGTTAATGCTCCATCACGTATCTATCTTAAAATTCCATCCTCTATCTCTACACCCCCATACCCTCTTGAATCCCGCTCTCCCTCACCCGTGTGTGATCTCAATATCCAAATTTTTCTTCTCGTTGTGTTATATCCACGTTAATCCTCTTATTCTGTCTTTATTTTCTTATTTGTTCACCCCTGCACATTTCACATATTATCTATTAACAATTCAATTCCGGAACCATATTTTTTCATATATTCCCTTACTTCTTCCCATTCTTTAATTATACTCTGGTTTTAATTACCCCTAATGGGGAATCAATCGTAGGTTAGTTTTAGCTTCTTAGATTAAGATGCTGTAAAGCAGATTGGATTATCTTGGTCTTTCCCCTCTCCCTTAAAACAATGATCATACATATTATATAACAATTATTTACTCATAATATTTGTTGATGAGTAAGAGATACAGCTGCTTTAGACCTACTTTAGTCTAGATCATGCATCCCCAAACTTCGGCCCTCCAGATGTTTTGGACTACAATTCCCATCTTCCCCGAACACTGGTCCTGTTAGCTAGGGATCATGGGAGTTGTAGGCCAAAACATCTGGAGGGCCGCAGTTTGGGGATGGCTGGTCTAGATTAAGGTGGTGTCTGAGCAATGGAGCCCAGACATGCAGATGTTCTCACATTTTTGCCTTGGCAATGAGTTTATATATGGTTACACCCGCCCTCTAACAGGGCATAGTGGAAGTGGCTCTCAGAGTTCTCTCTAGCAAACTTACGGGAAATATCTGTGAGCTTCAGCTCCTATCATGTGCCTGTCTAGCAAATATGAATCGTTATATCCTACACACCCCTTGTCAAGCAAAACAACATACATTCATATACACTTTTATGAAACCACCCAGAAACTCATCTTCACTCAAGCATTCTGCAACTGTCTCTCGGTAGAGGCTTGGTCAGGATATCTGCAGTCATCTCTCTTGTGTGGCAACAAGCCAACTCCACAAGTCCATCTGGAATGACCTCATGTATATAGTGATACTGCACCCCAATGTGCACCTTGTGTGGACCTTTTGTGCACCTTGTGTGGAACTTCTCACTCTGGGGCAGCTTTAGGTAACTCTGGTTGCCCTCCATCAGGCAAACAGGCCCCTTTCTCACTAACCTAAAGTCTTTGGTCAGTTGCTCAAGCCAGGACATTTCTCTGCAGGCTTTTGTGGCTGCAATGCATTCAGACTCTGTAGAAGACAAAGCTATACAGTTCTGTTTATAACTGCCCAGCCCAGAGGGACACACAGGGGAATGTTGGTCCAGCCAGGAGGACTTTCTAGAGCAACCTCCCCCCTGCAGTTGACTAGGTAGATGGGCGTTAGTTACTCTGGCAGACCCTATAAAGGGGCCAATCACACAGCCACCTTCCCCCTTTCTCTTGATGCTCTCTCATTCTCTTGACGTTCTTGATGCTTTTTGCTATGTGCTGGCTCTCAGCCACCAGCACATGGGCTCATCCATCACAAGAGGATAAACCCACACCTCTCTCTCTAACTGCAACTAAAAGCTAAAGCCTGCCTTCAGGATCATACTGTGAACTGAATGTAAGTAAACCTTATAATTTCTTTTAAAAGAAGACTGTTGTGTCATTATTACCTTTAAGGGGGAAACCAAGGGGATTTACTAGGAACAATCCAATCTGGACAAGCCAGACTGGATTGCTTAACTCAAATGTTTCTAATGAATCTATTAACTAGCTTCCTCCTATGTACAAGGGAATGTGCTCTGCTACTAGCTCACTAGCTTAAGTGAGGAAGGATAATATTTAATCAATATACCCTCTCCTACTATCCTCAACATTCCCACAAAGGGTTATGGGGCTCAGAGATGAGTATTTTTGAGTAATTTTGGTGGATTCAGCATTCCCACACCTTTAAGATAGGAAACTACCATCTTCACACCCGCCCAGTAATGTTCAGTGGGAACATTTACCATTCTGCACAGAATTCCCACTGCATAGGCTATATCCAGTCTGCAGGTTGTGGCCAGGTATAAGGGTCAACATATTAGTGACCAGTATTTATTGTTGTCAGGCAAAGGCTTTGAATCCTCTTGATTCTTTGAGAAGTCAGTGTTCATGGGTGTGGCAACTAGATGTACCGTACTTCTTGTGTCTCGAGATTGTCAATCAGTTCAGCAACCTTCTGCTTCTGACTTACAATAAAAGAACCATCTTCTTCTCTCTCAACTTTGATTCCTAGATAGTACTAGATCTTTCCTGGTTCCTTGACCTCCCACATCCTTGCTAAAATGTTTCACAACCTGTGTGCAATCTCAGTCATTGACCATGGCAACAATAAAGTCCTCAACAGAGGCAAGAAGGTAAGAAAATTGTCCAATTTTGCACTTGGTGTACAAACACTTTGTAGGATGTATTATTACTTGAGCAGCCAAGTACAACATTTTCCTGTTGCCTAGAATGGACATACAGGGGAAGGTGGCTCCATACTTAACTTGCACATTTTGTTGGTGTTGAGATGCTCTGTGTTACCTGCAGTAACTATTCCAGTTCTTTAGAATTGTATGCAAGTAATACCTCTATAGGGTTGCAGGTGGCGCAGTGGGTTAAACCACAGAGCCTAGGGCTTGCCGATCAGAAGGTCAGCGGTTCGAATCCCCATGATGGGGTGCATAGCTGTCAACTTTTGAATTAGAAAATAAGGGATCAGCAGCCTCACTTGTCCACTTTTGGATTTGAAAATAAGGGATCAGCAGCCTCACCTGTCCTGGGGACAGTCTATGGTATATCTAACAATCCAGGATAGCAGCGGGAAACGATGCTGGAATAAGGGAATTTCCAGAAAAAAAGAGGAAGGTTGACAGCTGTGGCTTGGAATAAGGGAGTTTCCCATAAAAAAAAGGGAGGGTTGGCAGCTTTGATGGGGTGAGCTCCCATTGCTCAGTCCCAGCTGCTGCCAATCTAGTAGTTCAAAAGCATGTCAAAATGCAAGTACAAGCGGGAAGGTAAATGGCGTTTCCGTATGCTGCTATAGTTCACCAGAAGTGGCTTTGTCATGCTGGCCACATGACCTGGAAGTTGTATGTCGGCTCCTTCGGCCAATAACGCGAGATGAGCACTGCAACCCCAGAGTCGGTCACGACTGGACCTAATGGTCAGGGGTCCCTTTACCTTTAATACCTCTATAATGCTTCACCAACCTTTAAGTTCCTGTTTTGAAGTTCTTTGATGTTAGAAATGCCATCGTATTGATGGAAGTATGCATTCACCTTCTCTGACATCACTCCAGAGCAGTGGTTCCCAACAGGTGGTCCGGGGACCCCCAGGGGTCCGCGAGCTATGCCAGAGGGGTCCGCAAGATGCTATTAGAATAAAAAATATATTAAATATATTTCGTATGATAACAGATTTTTTGTTTTGGCTGCTTCCTGCATGAGCAGAGTCTAGCGCAAAACTAGAATTAGATAGAGGCAGTAGTTCTGCTGTATGCCGTTAGGTGGCACTTTACAAACACATTCTAAACGCTCACCTCCCCAAGATGCTTTGCGCGCGTCGGCTTCATTTGTGCGCTACTGCGCAGGTACCCTGTCTTCTCCATTCCCCTCCCTCCTCCCTGGCACGCGCTGCCTCTTTGCAAAACAGTAGTGTTTGTAAACAAAGTGTTGTTTTTCGCGGAAGCTACAGTTCGCGTAGCTAAAAATGGACCGTTGGTTTAAAAGTGGTTCGTTAAAACGACAAAGGCCTACAGATGAAGAGGAAGAACTGTAAAAAACGTATAAATATAAAATATAAAAAGACTCTTAATTTGGCTCTCACTTTTTAATTTTAGGATTAGGAATTAATGGGGGTCCTTGTCACAATAGCGGCTCGATGAGGGGTCCTCGAGAAAATTTTGTTGGGAACCCCTGCTCCAGAGGCTATGCATGTGGCCTGTGTCCCTTCTCCACACTGCAATCCAAAGGGAGCTTCAGAGCTGAATGAAATGGCAGGGCCACCACTGGATTTGCAGTCCTGCTGCTCATGCCAGCAGAAACAGCAGCAGAAGGGAAGAGAGGAGGGGCAAGAGGGGCAAATTGCTCCATGGGTGAGGGGCTGAGACAATCTCACTGCCATCATATTTGACCCTAGAAATTAATAAATGGTAGGGTTTATTGTTATTATTATCTCGGACATGAAGGGAGAATTTAAGCTGCAGAAGAATTTATGAGCCAGCCTTTGCAAAATGACCTGGCCAACCTATGACCATTAAGGTACAATACAGGAACATTGAGGGATATTGGCAATCAAGAGAACTGTCATTCCCCTTTTCCTGAGGTGTGAACAGAGACTCAGTTTGGAAGATTGTCAGGGTAACTGGGTGTGAGGTGACAGGAAAAGAGAGTTTTGGGCAAGGCTTACCGGGAGGAAGAAGCAGGAAGAAGGGCTGGGATCCATGATGGGCAGGCTTGCTGCAGGCTGGCTGGGAGAGGTGTCACAGATTCCACGGCTACACTTCTATGGAGCACAAGCCCTCTTGAAATGACCATGTTGTAAGATCTGGACCCTCTCCATAAAGATTAAAGGTGTAAATAGGTGAATAAACCATATTTCTTAAAGTTATGACTGTCCCCACCATGTCTCAATTCCCCAAGGAACTACAGTATAGACCTTGGATCAGTGCCAGGAATCCAATGGGTTTTTGCCACCACTCGGCAGAGAGGGGGAAAGGCTCCCAATTTTTGATGGTATCCGGCCTGACCTTGGGCTCCAGACTGGCAGAGCAATTTGGATGTGCTGCTTTGTTAAATCATGAAGCTCATCCTGGCTGAGGTTTGGTATGCTCTCATGCTGTGCTTGTGCCCTGACAACACCCAGTGCTATAGATTTAAACAAACTGTAGCAGTGAGAAGAGGAGTGGGCCACCTTTCTCCCAACAAGAGCTGCATTCTCTTGGAGTAATCTTTCAGCAGAGGGTAGAATCAGACATACTTCATGCTTTTCTCCCCCCACCTCTTCCCCCTTGCTGAGTGATGCTACCTCAGCTGGTTGAATTTTCCCTCCCTATGACTCCCATGGCGTGCTGTGGTCCATGGGGTCGCGAAGAGTCGGACACGACTAAACGACTAAACAACAACATGACTCCCATGTGGATTTATGTTTGGGGAGAGTGTTCTTCCATCAGAATTGTGGAAGAGGGAGGGGAGGTTTACAACTGCCTATCATCATCCTAAGGCCCACCTCATGGAGGGCAAGGAAGGAACACACAGAGAGAGAAACAGGAACATTAAGGGTGAGAGCACCCAAGACCCTCCCACCAGTTCCACAACATCTTTGCCTGAGACAATTACCAGGGAGACCTGTGGCTGTCTAGGGTCTTTAATCAAGTATAGGGTAGTGGTCAGAGTGTTGGGTTAGGGTTGGATAGAGCGGGGTTCAAATCCCTCCTGCTCCATGGCACTCCTTGGGCAACATCAGGCCATCACTGTTTCACCCTCTAACCTACAGCACAAGGCTCCTTGGAGGAAGGGTGAAACATAAACATATTAGTAAGCTAACAGAATTTCATGTGCAGGGATTAATCAAGGCTAGAGATCTAATGGACACAGTTAAACCCTTGGATCACATCATATCAAGTCCCAGCTGCAAATTTACTCAGAAGTTGGGAAAAGTAGAATTGAAGAGACCAGGTTGAGAAACAAACATTTTTATTGATACATTTGACAGCAAATCACCTGTAGGAAAAGTTAAAGGGGGGGGGGGGCTGATCCACACTGATAGCACAATGAATGCACATTTAAGTGACAATACATAATAAAAAACAAAAAACAGCTTATTGCAAGAAACCAGCATCCTAAAAAGGGGGCCGGACAGTATTGTATAATAGTAGTAAGGATGCAGGTGGTGCTGTGGTCTAAACCACTGAGCCTCTTGCGCTTGCCGATTGGAAGGTTGGTGATTTGAATACGCACAACAGGGTGAGCTCCTGTTGTTCTGTCCCAGCTCCTGCCAATCTAGCAGTTCGAAAGCACACCTACGCCAGGAAGGTAAACGGCATTTCTGTGCGCTCTGGTTTCTGTCGCAGTGTTCTGTTGCGCCAGAAGCAGTTTAGTCATGTTGGCCACATGACCCGGAAAGCTGTCTGTGGACAAACGCTGGCTCCCTTGGCCTGAAAGCGAGATGAACGCCGCAACCCCATAGTTGTCTTTGACTGGACTTAACCACCCAGGGGTCCTTTACCTTTTTACCAATAGTAGTTGTAATTCTAGTTAATAGATGTAGTTACAGGTAGGTAGCCCTGTTGGTCTGAGTCGAAACAAAATAAAAAAATTCCTTCAGTAGCACCTTAAAGACCAACTAAGTTTTTATTTTGGTATGAGCTTTCGTGTGCATGCACACTTCTTCAGATACACACCTGATGAATCTGATGTATCTGATGAAGTGTATCTGATGAAGTGTGCATGCACATGAAAGCTCATACCAAAATAAAAACTTAGTTGGTCTTTAAGGTGCTACTGAAGGATTTTTTTTTATTTAGTTAATAGATGGTTAGGATTAACCAATTTCAATGATTCCACAAAGCATGCTGTGGATGATTGGTACTAGGCTCAACTTTGACAGGGAAGCCTAACTCTTTGAATGAGAGGAGGATCTCTTCTTTGCCTTAGCCCGACGTTTTTTGCCACCCCGCTTTGGCTTAGAGGGAGAAGTAGGGCCAATTCGGAGTGGGACAAATCCTGTTGGATACCACATGATGGTCTCATTATCAGAGTCCCCAGCTTGGGGCTGCACATTCGGTGCGCTGCCGGATGCAGCAGCAGGACCCTCTGCACCTTCAGACGATGGCGAAACGGGGTCACGATGCTCACTTAATCTCCCAGAAGGGCTGATGTCTAGCTCGAGGCCCTCCACGGGTCTTCCACGGGTAATTGTCTTCCTCCGCCAGAATCTTCTGCAAGTGCGGATAAAAGCCCAGTAAAATATCGCATTGGCAACAGCTCCTCCCCAAAACCAGGTCACCCTGTCCCAGTCTGAAACAGAAGAAATATATTGATCAGTGCTTGTTCTGTTATCAGTTTGCTCACTTGTTTTGCTCAACGGCACAAACAGGACTCTGTAGGAATGCAGCGAGGGATTTTACCCCCCTCCGGTGGGCGGGTATGGCTAGCATCGTGAGGTGGAGTATCTCATACCGCAACCAAACCTCACCCCCACCCCGTGTCTCAATTCAGGAGTCAAGACTCCAAGACAGGAAAGCAAAGAGTTTCGCATAGCTGCCAAGTTTTCCCTTTTCTTGCGAGGAAGCCTATTCAGCATAATGGAATTTCCCTTAAAAAAAGGGAGAACTTGGCAGCTATGGGGCAGCCTGCACCGAAGCAACCCAGAAAGCAGGACACTCCGGACTTCATCGGGAAACGTTTCCCGTCCCTCATCCGGTATACAAATCTTGCCCACCTCTTTCGGAGATACTTGCAGAGTCGTCAGCAAGCTAGTCCGTCCGTGCCAACCCAGAGTCTTCAGGCACGTGAAAAACCAACGAATTTTTTCACAGCATCAGAAGACGTCTTAGCGCAGTCTAAGCCCGGGCTCACACGACACCCCCCCCCCCTGAAGCACCTTCGAAGCGGTTCTTGCCCCCCAAGTCTTCTGAGCACTGGACTTGCCGTTCCTAGCCCCCCCCCCTCCCGGAGTGCCCGTTCCCAGCCTCCCTTCCCAAGCGAAAGCGCGCAGCCTTCTCGGAGAGGCGAAAGGGGCTTCGAAGGTGCCCTCCCCGTAGAGTGGAGGCCTCTGAACTGCATCTCAAGTTAAAGGGCGGGGAAGAGAGCGATAGACCGAAAGGGCAGCGGACAGGGAGTGTCTAAAAGAGAGAGAACAGCGGGTTTGCGTGCAGACCGAGGCCCAGATAGTGGCCCCCCAGGTGCTAATAAGTGCCAAGGGAGGTGGCCGCCTTACGTGGTGCTGGAGATGAAGGAGGGAGTAGCTCTAGGCCGCCGTCGGTGGGGCGCGCTGGGGGGCCCTCGAGGAGCTTTTCGGAGTAGCAATTGCTTGGCTGGCCGCAGGTCCCGCAGCAGAACTTGACTTCGATGCCGGTGCGCTGCTCCACGCACTGGAAAGCCTCCACCCGCGGCGGCTCCGTCCCGTATAGCCACTTGGCGCACGTCGACCCGTCGGTCTCGTTCAGCAGCGAGGGGGCTTCGATTGTAGCAGGAACCGTGTTCTGGGGCTCGCTACAAGGCAGAAAGCGCAGCAGCAACAGGACGAAGAACAGAGCCCACTTCATGGCGGCTCAACTCCCAGCTGGGCTCACCTCGAAGAACCGACCCTTTCCAGCGAGCCAACGACGTCTGGCTGGCTAGCGCTGTCCTTGGTATCAAACTTCCTCTGATAAGGGCTGCAAGGCCGCCGTCTCCGCTGGGGCGGCCCCGATTCTGTCTGCACAAGCGCCCCCTGCAGAAAGCCAGCTTACACTGGAAGCCAAACCCTTGGTCGATTCACCTGATCGATTTATCCAGCAGCGCTTCTCTGGACTTTCAAACGGGGGCCGATTGGGTGGGGCATTCCCGTCCTTGCCCGGGGATTGAACCAGGGACTTTGTGCCTTCAGTGTGCTCTAGTACGAAGTACTGGTGGGGCTTAGGGACATCGAAACGCTCTCTCCTCGTTGGAAGTGGGCGCCAGAAGCTCCAGAAGCGAACTGAATTTTATTTCCTTCCCAATTCCTAGGGGGCTATTCACAGGAGTCCACCCAAGTTTATTCAGGAGTTACAAACAAACGGAGCTCGAAGATATTTGATCGCGAGGAAAACTCCGTCTAGAATGATGCAGGACCACTTAGAGGTCTCTGTTGTTCCGTTAGGCTTTTTAAGGGGCAGTGTTGTGTAGTGGTCAGAGTGCTGGCCTAGGTTCAAATCCCTACTGGGCCAGGAAACTCATCTCCAGGCGATCAGTATCTCTCAATCTAACCTACCCTGCAGGATTGTTGCCAGGGTAGAATTGAGGTGGAGAGAATGATGTAGAATCATAGAATTGTAGAGTTGGAAGGGACCACCCACTACAAAACAGGAACTCATTTAACTGCCTTCATTTCCTTGAAGTAACAACGGAATTAAATGTAGCAGATACATAAAATAAAATAAGTACATGCATCAAACACTAGAAATCAGTATGGAACCAATTTGGACTGGCACCTTTTTTTTTGCTTTTAAAATGCTTTAATGAAAATTAGAAAAAAAGTAAAATAAGACAAGATTATCCACAAGAAAAAGAAAATTGTAATTTTGTTACACTAGATCACACTCTTCTCCAGATTCCAACAACTTCCTGTCAACCTCTCATGCCTTGGTTAACCTTGGTTAACCTAACACACTTAATTATTTCAGTTATCTTTGTTAAGTTTCATAAATAAAATATTTCCTTGTACTTATCCAATGTATCACAGAAATTATTCAAAGGCTGCCACAGACACCATGTTTTTACAATGATCCACAATATATTTTTAAAGCATGCCCCATTTCCTAATAAAAGTTTTATCAGTGTGGTTTCTCAATTTTTCTGTTAATTTTGCCAATTCTGCACCTTCCATCATTTTGTTTTGCCAATCCAGCTTGTTCGGAATTTTCTCACCCTTCCAGTTCATAGCTATTAAAATTCTTGCAGTCACTGTGGCATACAAGAGTATCTCCCTCACATTTTTTGGTATTTCAGGGCCCAGAATCTCCAGGAGGAAGGCCTCTGGTTTCTTTGTAAAATATACTTGAAACGTTTTTAAAAGTTTATTATAGATTTCATCCCAAAATACCAATTTGGACTGGCTCTTGACTCTCTTTCATGCACATCTTCTACTTACTGGGTATGTAGCACAAAATCTTTGGCAATTATTTGGGCTATCTTCAATTTTCTGAAGTGCCATCACATGCAAGATGGCACACACTCATTTTCTGCTTATCCAGAGGGTAGGATCCAATTCAATGGATTTAAATGCAAAATCTAAGCTGTGTATAACCAAGTTTGGTAATAAAAATGGCAATATCCTTTGGGTTGTGGCTATGCAGGTTGTTAATTGTTTTTTAAGTCCCAAATGTGTTGTGTGCAATGAAAGACACTGAAAGTCACAGTGTCGGATATTTAGTCTCCAAATTAGAACAGAACCATAACCTACAGTAGTGCCTTCCAAAAGGGCTACTATCCTTGGCTCCCCTCCAAAGCACTTCACCTTTTCAATTCTACTAATAAGATGAGCTAGTTGTAGCAGCAAGTGAAGTACACCAGCCTCAGGAAAATCTCTTCCTCACATCTGTGGCACATGCCTATAAGCTCAGCAAGATTTAAGGGTTCACATTTCTACCAAGAGGAGAAGTTAAATTCCCTGAGGGCAATTGAAAGCTTAATGCAGACACGCTGCTGCATAGGGCCACAATCTGAAGGCAGTGCCAGTCTTAATTCAAGGAGAGCCATCCTCCAGTGTAGTAAACATGGACCCATGGTATCAAATTGTATGGGAAACAGCCTTACCAGAAAAGCTAACCAATAAACTGAAACTGACATTGGGACAAATAGAGGAAGATGCCTTCATAGAATCATAGAACCATAGAATCATAGAGTTGGAAGAGACCACAGGGCCACTCCAGTATGGTTCCCCTTTATCACATACACATCCCAACAAGACAACAAGAATCCTCCGACAGCAAATGAATCAATCTGGCTAACCTGATTCAAAAATCCCCACCCCACCCCCACTCACACACATAAACAAATCTCACTACAGCCAACCAAAGACAACCAACCACACCCTAGGCCACCCCAACCACTCTCACTACCAAGGAAATACAACAAACGATTAGAGAGAGAACCCACACAAGTGACGCTGACACAAAACCCCACACATACACTAAGTAGAAGAATAGAAGCATTGCCACCCCATCCCACTAACCATTCCCTTCCCCCTTCTTTCTCCCTCTTCTCTTCCTAATACTGCATGCAACACTAATGTCTCACAACAAAGTTAACTGATCTGCAGAAAACACAACTTGGAAAAAGAAACAATGTGCATATTGTTGTAAACTAAAAAAATCATTAATAAAAATTATTTTTAAAAAAGAAAAAAAGGAGAGCCATCCTGCTCAACCTGCATAGGAATACAACCATCATGGTTGTCACAGTATGTCTAGAGTTTTAAAGGGGTCCTGAGATTTGGAAGAGTTGGTCAAGGGGTCGGTGGGTAGAAGAAGGACAAGCCAGGAATTCATGGGGGCAGGAAGTTTTGGTGCAACTCAACTTGCAGAAGAGGACTTTGCCTGGCAGAGACCTCCAGATTCCCAGACTATCCCTGTTCCTTTGACCTCTTAGCTGGCTTCTCTATTACTTCGATGTTTACTCTTTAGTTGATTCCTGTTTATGACTTCCTCCTCCTTACCCACATCTCTCAGTCCTTTAGAGACAGAGCCTTCTAGTTAAGAGGTGGCAACTGAGAAACCCTTTCAAGTTGCCATTTTTCACAAGGGCTGCCTTAGGCCACATTCACACCACACAATTCCACTTTAACAGCCATGGGTTTCCCTAAAGAATCCCAGTAGCTGTAAACACTGAGAGATCTTAGGAGGCCTTCATTCCCCACACAGAGCTAAAATTCTCAGAGTGGTTTCACAATAAACCCTCTCCCCAGGGAACTCTAGGAACTGCAGCCCTGTAAGGGGTCTCCTAACAGCACCTTCAGTTTCCATAATTCCATTTCCCTTATCCTCAAAAGGTTACGTCTCTTTGCTGCCAAGATCCCCTCCCTGCCCCCTGCGAACTTACCACCAACAGAGGGTGGAGTCACCATACCATTCTCAGCACTTCCCATCCATTGTCGAGAAGGATCCCTTCCCACTGCCCTTTAGTGCGGCAGAGAGTTTGGTTTAAGCGAGCTTCTTCTTTTTAGATAAATAAATAAATAAATTTTAATGGTCTTTACACATATTTTCCAGCATAACATCATTTTAAACATCATTTCAAATTTTTTGGCTATCACAGCCTAAGACTACCTTCAACCTCGACAGATGGTTTTCTAAAGTTTTTCTAATTATGCATTTTGTCCAATACATCTATTCTTAATTCTTTTCACAATAATTTATTAATTCTTTTCACAATAATTTATTTATTACTCCTTACAAAACTTCTTTTAACCCTACAAGCGATGTCAATTGATTACAATTGCTTTCCAAATACCGTATATCAAAAACTTCTTCCATTCCTTTAGGAAAGTCTGGTCCTGCTGGTTCTGAATTTTCCCTGTTAGTCTCGCCATCTCAGCATAGTTAATCAATTTCTCTTGCCACTCTTCTTTAGTTGGTATTTTGGGTAAGTTGCAGGTTTCAAACTAATCAGGAAGAAAAGAAAAATGTTAGTGAAAAACACGAACCAAGACTTGATTGATACATTGCAGCATCAGAGTGGAATAGAGGTTGTTAAAAAAGTTAAATAGGAATCTGGCTAACATCAAAGAGTATGAATTTATTTAAAGACAATTACACATTGGTATGGAAAAGTATTAAAAGGGACTTAGAAGTGTGGGGAAGAATGAAACTATCCTTATTGGGTAAGATTTCAGTTATTAAAATGAGCATGCTACCGAAAATGTTGTTCTTATTCCAATCAATCCTGATAATTAACGGCGTTGGCATTTTTTAGAGAGTGGCAGAAAGCAATTTCAAGATATATCTGTCAAGGGAAAAAGCCAAGAATTAAATTTAAATGGTTAACAGATATAAAAGAAAAAGGTGGCTTCTCCTTACCAGATTTGAAACTGTATTATGAAGCATCATGCCTTTGTTGGTTAAGGGATTGGATGTTGTTGGAGAATATAGATCTTTTAGATCTGGCAGGATTTGACAACAGATTCGGATGGCATGCATACTTATGGTATGATAAAGTAAAGTTCATAAAGGATTTGGAAACCACATATTTTGAAAGTCATTGTATGAGGTGTGGGATAGATACAAAAATCTACTAGAACATAAGACACCATGGTGGCTCTCGCCGCTTCAGGCAATGAGTGTAAAAAAGACAAATATGAGGAAAAACTGGGCCACCTATGAACATCTAGTAATAGAGAGGGAGAACCAATGGAAATTAAAGCCATATGAAGATGTAATAATAATAATAATAATAATAATAATAATAATAATAATAAATTTTTTATTTATACCCCACCCTCCCCAGTCAAAACCGGGCTCAGGGCGGCTCACACCAATAAAATTACAATAAAACATAAAAAGCAATTAATTAAAATACAGATTAAAATACAGTATTAAAATTTAAAATGCAGCCTGATTTTAAGTAGTCCATAAATCCAAGCCATGAGGGAGGAAAACACAGGGGTCAGACTAAGTCCAAATGTATGGTGAATGATTGGTTGCATTATTGTCAAGTCAATGAAAAGTTTAAGAGGGTAAAAACAAAAATGGATTTGGATATACAAAATCAAGATTTGAATTGGAGTTATTAAATAATAGGGTTAAAATATTATCTAAAATGTATAAATTATCATTGGAATGGCATTTGAAAGATAAAGAAGTTAAATTGGTTATGATCCATTGGGCCAATGATATTGGTGATAATATACAAATAGAAGACTGGGGGAAATTATGGAAAGAAGGAATAAAATTTACTGCCTGCAGTGCATTGAAAGAAAATACTATGAAAATGATGTATAGGTGGTATATAACACTAGTGAAATTAGCTAAAATGTATAAAACAGATAAGAAATGTTGGAAATGTAAAGAAAAAGAGGGCACCTTTTACCATATGTGGTGGGAATGTAAGAAAGTGAAGGACTCCTGGGGAATAATTTATAATGAGATAAAAAATGTTGAAATATACATTTGTTAAAAACAAAAAACAGAAGTCCTTCTATTGGGTATGGTGGGTATAGAAATTCATAAAAATGATGTAAAAATTTTTTTATATGCGATAACTGCAGCAAGGATACTAATAGCCCAAAGATGTAAGCAAGGTTCTTCCAATGAGCAACAGTAGGGCCAGCTGCAAGTCCCGCAACAGAACTTGGCGTCCTCATCATCTCTCCACTCAGGGCATGAGAAAGTTCCCACAGGGAACGCCAATCCATGTTTCCAGGTGCTGCATAACTCACCCTGAGTCTCACACCCTAAAGTTAGCAATGCGATCAGGGCGCACAGCAGAACCTTCCCCGTACCTAAGATCAAACATCTTATGAAATAGGCTTCTTCCTAAGGCTGGCCCAGCAAACTCAACCAGTTTTGGATACGAACCAAGTCTATCCATCCCCAGAAGTGTCTCTTATGAGGCCAGGAAATGAGACTCATCTCATCTGTACTGGGCCAATCCCAAGAACATCTTTGACCCTTTTTGCTCTGAATGAGGAATCGACTGAGTGCGTGGTCCTGATTCATAGGCCATAACAGCCCTCATTGTCAGCCTGTCTTTTATTGGAAATATGCTCCTCTGAGCTAGAAAAACTGGGCACAAATGTTGGTTGAATAGAAAGAAGCAAACCCTGAGCAGTGGTCCAAGACTTGCTCCTTGCAAGAGCTGAGCCTGAGACGTGTCTCCTCAGTATTAAGTTGCACTTAGTTCATTGTGACTTACTTCCATGTAAGGGGCATAGAACTGCCAGGCGCAAGCCATCTTAAAGTAAGTCTGAGCAGAATGGCATAGATTGAGGCCATAAGCGAAAGACCTTGCATCCTAGCATGTTTAAAGCTCGGAAAGAATATCAAGTTCAGTGGGACTTACTTCTGTGTAAACAGTTTCAATATTGTGTAGCAGTGCTCATCTCTCATTTGCATGCTTAGCATGATGCTAAGCACGTTTGCCTGATTAGTAAGTTGGGACTTACTCATAAGGGAAGTGTCCTAAGACTTGTATGAAAGTATTGCTCACAGTGGAGCTGAGTAAACCTCCATTAGAAGTGCCTAGTAAGGAGGAGTGGGGAAGAAGGAAGCCCTTGCACTCATATCCATCCCCAGCAAATCCATTTCCCAAGTCCTGTAATCTGTGATTTTTAAAACTAACAAATAATAATATTTAAATAGAGAAAACAAACATTTTAACAAATACATATATAGGTCTACTTTTTTGCATTTCCTTTTCATTGGGATGGTTTTCGTTGCTGCCTCCTGTATAATGTTACGAGCCTCCATCCATAGTTCTTCAGGCCACCAAATCTAAATCTTTAAACCTGTTCCTCGCTTCCACTGTGTATTCATAAGGGATTTGATTTAGATTGTGTCTTACTGGCCCAGTGGTTTTTCCTAGTTTCTTCAGTTTAAGCTAGAATTTTGCTATAAGAAGCTGATGATCTGAGCCACACTCTGCTCCAAGTCTTGTTTTTTTCTGACTGTATAGAGCTTCTCCATCTTTGGCTGCAGAGAATATAATCAATCTGATTTCGATGTTGCCCATCTGGTGATGTCCATATGTAGAGTCGTCTCTTGTGTTGTTGGAAAAGAGTGTTTGTGATGACCAGCTTGTTCTCTTGACAAAACTCTATTAGCCTTTGCCCTGCTTCGTTTTGAACTCCAAGGCCAAACTTGCCAGTTGTTACTTTTATCTCTTGATTCCCTACTTTAGCATTCCAATCCCCTATAATGAGAAGAACATCCTTTGTTGGTGTCATTTCTAGAAGGTGTTGTAAGCCTTCATAGAACTGGTCAATTTTACCTTCTTCAGCACTGGTAGTTAAACTTGGATTACTGTGATGTTAAAAGGTCTGCCTTGGATTCGTATCAAGATCATTCTATCATGAGGCCTTACAAATAGCGGGGGGGGGGGGAGAGAAGGCAAGCAAAATGTGAGGGAGATAGTGAAAGATACAGGAAATTGAATACAGACTTCCAAAAAATAGCAAGGAGAGACAAGAGGGCCTTCTAAAATGAGCAATGCAAAGAAACAGAGGAAAACAACAGAATGGGAAAAACCAGAGATCTGTCAGGAAAATTGGAGATATGAAAGGAACATTTCGTACAAACATTACCATAATAAAGGACAAAAGTGGAAAGGACCTAACAGAAGCAGAAGACATCAAGAAGAGGTGGCAAGAATACACAGAGGAATTATACCAGAAAGATATGGAGGTCTCGTACACCCCAGGTAGTGTGGTTGCTGATATTGAGCCAGACATCCTGGAGAGTGAAGTCAAATGGGCCTTAGAAAGCACTGCTAATAACAGGCCAGTGGAAGTGATAGTATTCCAGCTGAACTATTTAAAATTTTAAAAGATGATGCTGTTAAGGTGCTACACTCAATATGCCAGCAAGTCTGGAAAACTCAGCAGTGGCCAGAGGCTTGGAGAAGATCAGTCTACATCCCAATCCCAAAAAAGGGCAGTGCGAAAGAATGCTCCACAATTGCGCTCATTTCACACACTAGCAAGGTTATGCTTAAAATTCTACAAGGCAGGCTTAAGCAGTATGTGGACCGAGAACTCCCAGAAGTGCAAGCTGGATTTCGTAGGGGCAGAGGAACCAGAGACCAAATTGCAAACATGCGCTCAGGCCCGGCCCTACGTGCAGGCTGGGTGGCGCAGGGCACCATGGCGCCAGCCCGCCAGGAGGGCGCCGCGAGCTGCGCCCACCTGCTGGCCGACCGGTCCGCCGCGCAGCAGCGCCTGTTGCACCCGCACTGCGCGCGGCGCCCACCGCGCTGGGAAATGGGGTGGGAGGGCGCCGGAACGGGGCGGGAGGGCGCCGAAGGGATCCGGCGGGCGCCCGAGGATCCGGCACACCACGGCGCCGGGAGCGCTTAAGACGGTGCTGCATGCGCTGGATTATGGAGAAAGCTAGAGAGCTCCAGAAAAACATCTACAGAACTTCTGCTTCATTGACTACGCAAAAGTATTTGACTGTGTCGACCACAGCAAACTATGGCAAGTTCTTAAAGAAATGGGAGTGCCTGATCACCTCATCTGTCTCCTGAGAAATCTCTATGTGGGACAAGAAGCTACAGTTAGAACTGAATATGGAACAACTGATTGGTTCAAAATTGGGAAAAGAGTATGACAAGGCTGAATATTGTCTCCCTGCTTATTTAACTTATATGCAGAATTCATCATGTGAAAGGCTTGGATGAATCCCAAGATGGAATTAAGATTGCTGGAAGAAATATCAACAACCACAGATATGCTGACAACCTTGATAGCAGAAAGTGAGGAGGAATTAAAGAACCTTTTAATGAGGGTGAAAGAGGAGAGCACAAAATATGGTCTGAAGCTCAACATCAAAAAAACCAAGATCATGGCCACTGGTCCCACCACCTCCTGGCAAATAGAAGGGGAAGAAATGGAGGCAGTGAGAGATTTTACTTTCTTGGGTTCCATGATCACTGCAGATGGTGACAGCAGTCACGAAATTAAAAGACGCCTGCTTCTTGGGAGAAAAGCAAAAAAAAAACAAAACCCTTTTTTAAAAAAATGATTTTTATTGGATTTTACAAAGAGGGAAAAATAACATCCATATTGTTGTACATTGTTATAACATCGGTATACAAAATTTGAAACAAAAAGAGGAAAAATAAGGGGGGGGGGAAATAAAGAGGAAAAAAGGAAAAAAGAAAAAGAAAAACATCAACATATACATATCATTTTTTCTCATTTTAGTAGGGTACTTCCTCGGGGTCCCCTTCTAACGGTTCATTGCATATCATTCTTGGCATATTCTATATCTTATTATCCAAATCTCATTACAATGCCCTTTTCTCAATTTTGCATCTCATTATAATATCTCAGGGGTGGCCAACTCCCAAGAGACTCTGATCTACTCACAGAGTTAAAAACTGGGAGTGATCTACCCCCTTTGGGGGGGGGGTTCAGGTTGAGTTTTTTTAAGGAAGGGAAGCCCTGTTTTTTTGGGTTTGGGTCAAACTTGTTGAGCTTCTTTTAGGAGTGAGGGAGGCCCATTTTTGTTTAGGGCTTCAGGTCATAGTTCAGCTTTTTTTAGGGAGGAGGAAAATTTTGGGTGAGCTTTTTTTAGGGGTGCCAGTGATCTAGCAGTGATCTACCACAGACATCCAGTGATCTACTGGTAGATCACAATCTACCTGTTGGACGTGCCTGTAATATCTAACCAATTTTCAATTATATCTCACTTAATTTCTTTATCTGCAGCTTCACAATTGCTTATAATTCCCCTCATACATCAATTCTACAATATTTTTTATAATAAATTCTAAATTTCTTCCATTCCTGTTCCACCTTTTCCTCTCCCCGGTCACACAGTCTTCCGGTCAGATCAGCAAGTTCCATGTATTCCAACATCTTTATTTGCCATTCTTCCACTGAAAGCAATGACAAACCTAGACAGCATCTCAAAAAGCAGAGACATCACCTTGCCGACAAAAGTCCGTATACTTAAAGCTATAGTTTTCCCAGTAGTGATGTATGGAAGTGAGAGCTGTGTGGGATGGAACACTGGGGCAGACAAGTGTTCCATCCCACAGTTCCATCCCAACAGTTCCTAGAGTGTCCACTAAGAGGAACTCACCTGGAGGAACACCTGACCAAGGCTCAGTTTCCTGTTCCTCCAGACATGCAGATGAGATGGATTAGTTGGCAAATAAAAGCCCCTAGCCAGCAGCCATTCTCTCTCTTAGCCATCTCTTCTTGAAGGGGATCACATCTCCAGAGAATCTCCAGTTAGAATGGTTCTCCCTCTCGGCCTGCTGCCAAGAGAGAGACCAAAAGGAGTATTACTTTACTAAGTAGTCTCCACATGTATATAAATGTAACTTTTCTAAGCAAGCCTGCCTTTCTGAGATTATGCTGTTAACTCAAGATGTCATGTGAGTAAACTCTCTTATTTTAAGACTATTGTGTCATGTATTTCTTTTAAGAGGGATAAAGGGGATTTGCCAGGAAGTATAATATTGTAGACGTTTTAACAAACCTAAACGCACTCGTCTTGCTGCGCACAAAAGGAGAATGTCACTCTGCTGATATTGGAAGCTTGATAACACAAGCTTGGATAGGATCTATCTAATAATATATCCTAATCCACACCCCTAACATTCCCACAAGCTGGACCATAAAGAAGCCTAATCGCCAAAGAATTGATGCTTTTGAATTATGGTGTTGGAGGAGATGCTTGAGAGTCCCATGGACTGCAAGAAGATCAAACCTATCCATTCTGAAGGAAATCAGCCCTGAGTGCTGACTGGAAGGACAGATCCTGAAGCTGAGGCTCCAGTACTTTGGCCACCTCATGAGAAGAGAAGACTCCCTGGAAAAGACCCTGATGTTGGGAAAGATTGAGGGCACAAGGAGAAGGGGACGACAGAGGATGAGATGGTTGGACAGTGTTCTCGAAGCTACGAACATGAGTTTGACCAACCTGTGGGAGGCAGTGGAAGACAGGAGTGTCTGGTGTGCTCTGGTCCATGGGGTCACGAAGAGTTGGACACAACTAAATGACTAAACAACAACAACAGCAACAGCAACAGCAACATCATATTGGTCAGGGGTCCCCAGACTACAGCCTGGGGGCCACATAAGGCCCCGAGGCTCTTTTTGCGGCCCCTGGGGACCCCCACTGCCCGCTGCCACCGCCCGCTCTTACCAGTGCAGTGAGGCGCAGCTGCCAACTTCTGACCCAGAAAAGCAATGGATGCGCATGTGCACATGCGTGTCATTTCTGGTGTACTTTTGGGTCGGAGGAGGCTTCTGCACATGCGCACAAGCTATTCCTGGCGCTTTCCAGGTCAGGAGTGTGCCAGAAATAGCGTTTGCGCATGGGCGCACACAGCCACACGCTCCCACGTGCACTCCCTCACCCTCCAGCCCACCACGCAATCGGTGCAGTGGACATCTGGCCGAAAGCTGGGTAAGTTTGGGGGCCACTGATATTGGTCTACAGTGTAGGGATTTTCATTTTGTTTTGTGAAATATTTGTATAAGCAAAAAAGTTCCAAAAGTCTCTTGGAAACTCATATCTCTGGGTATGCCCAAACTGTGCAGAGAGAAACTCTGTGTTGACCAGCAAGTTATGTGGGCTGTATTATTACTTGAGCAGTCAAGTACAACATTTTCCTGTTGCCTAGAATGAACCCACAGCCGGGGGATGTGGCTCCTGTGTGACCAGGTAAATGGGCATAACCCTAGCTGACCAGATAAAAGGGCTGGCTATGCAACAATCTCTCTCTTGGACTCTTGGACTCTTACCCTTGGACTCTCCTGGCTCTTAGCCATGCATGGCTCAACCTTCACATAGAATGAAGCCCACAAGCGGAAAGTCTGTGATGTAGCTCAGCCCAGGCACTTAGCAAGGGAGTGGCGAAGGGGGCGGGCTGCCCCTAGCTCCACTCTGGCGGGGGCAGCAGGGGGGCAGTGTGCAGGGGCAGGAGCCCCGGGCCCTGGCCCGCTCCTCGCCTCCTCTCTGCAGCTTTCTCACGGTTTGCCGGCACCGCCACTGCCCGGCAACCCGCTCCGTAGTGCGCTCTGCTTCAGAGCGCACCGGCTGAGCAGACCAGCAGTACCAACCTGGACAGACTGCACATGCACAGTCTGTCCTGGCTCGTCCTGGCGCGCACATTGTGCGTCGTGATGTCAGGATGCATGTGCACTATGGAGCGATGCCCTGCCCCCAGGGGGTGCCGCCCTGGGCAGCCAAGCAGCACCGTTCGCCACTGGCTCAGCCTTCTTTTCACTGTAATCACAAGATAAAGCCTGCCTTGAGATTACTGCTGGGAACTGAATGCGAGTAAAACTTTATTCTTACTTTTAAAGAAGACTGTGTTGTGTTATTATTATAAGACTGGATTGCTTAATTAAAGGATTCTAACGAATCATAAACTTTCTTACAATAAATTACAAAGGGAACATGCTCTGCTGTTTACTCACTAGCATGAGTGAAGGGGGAGAATATCAAAACAACATATCCTCTCCTTCCTTAACATTCTCACACAACTCCCTCAATCATTATAAGGCTGGTTTCCAGACCATTGATAATTTTGGTTGCCCTCCTCTGCACATGTTGCACCCAGAACTGGACACAGTATTCCAGGTGTGGTCAAATCAATGCAGAACAGAGTGGTACTATTACTTTCCTTGATCTTGACACTAGACTTCTGTTGATGCAGAACAGAATGGCATTTGCTTTTTTTTGCTGCTGCACCACATCGTTGACTCATGTTAACCATGCAATCTACTAAGACCCCTAGATCCTTCTTATACATACTACTGGTAAGTCTGGTGTCCCCATCTTATATTTGTGCAGTTAGTTCTTTCTGCCAAAGCATAGAAACTGACATTTGTCCCTTTTGAAATTCATTTTGTTGATATTCAAAGTTAATTTGAATATTGAGAAGACAGTAAAAATAAATTTAAGGAACTGCATTAAGCAGGGGAAGGAAGTCAAGTTTTAAAATGTCAGAATGAATGCAAAATAAGTGAAATGTATATATTTGAAAAGTATGAATAACATTAAAAAATTCTAAAAAGAATTTTTTTGCTTTAATTATGATGTTTATTTTATTTTTAGTTGTTACTTTGTTAAAAGTGTTGTATAGATTGTCATGTTGTTATTTATTGCTTGTAAGCTGCTTTGGGATTCATTTGAATGAAAAGCAGCATAGAAATATAATAAATCAAATCAATTTTCATCATTGTGCAGAATTTTATGTTTCAAAAGAAGTATTCTGTCTGACTATGTGAATAAACTAATAAAACCCCAGTTACCCAACACCTGAAAGGTTACTCCTAATGAATGCAGCTCTGTTGTAGATAAGTTTCTCAACAACATTGTGCAAACTAGGAAGATGGCTATGGATTCAGCAGCAGAAAATGAAGTTAAATCTAAAAGAAATAGTGAAAATTATGGAACATGTTCAATGGCCAATGGCCCATCTAGTCCAGCATCCTGTTCTCACAAAGGCCAACCAGATGCCTATGGGGGAAAGTTCAATTTTTCACTCTAAGTTGGGAGGGGATATGCAGTGGCATCACAAGGTGTGGGGGGGCATTAGTTCGCCCCGAGTTCCATGTCTGGGAGGTGACAAAAAGGCACCCCATGGGGTGCTTGCCCTGCCGCTCCACCACCGCATGGGGAGGATCCTCCATTTGCGGCTGCAGCTGCGAGCAGAGGATCTCACCACCATCCGTACAGCGTTTGAGCGGTGCCGGCAGCAAACCACTACATTCAACGCATGTGCAGTGTGGCACGCATGCGCTGTACGTAGCGATGCCACACATCTGCTGTACATAGCAGTTTGCTGGTGCCGCTGCCCGAGGAAGTGGCTTGTGACATCAGTTTGGGCCACAGGGCTACTTCAGCTGTCTTCAGTTTGTTTGATTTCTTTAAAAGTAGGAGGACTAGAAAGATATGCAACAATTGGCAGGCTAGATTCATAGTTCTAGGAGAAAAGGAACTACTAAAAATACAGAGACTAAAAGCTCTTATGAGAATGAAGCAAACGGAGGGGAATCTATATATTGCTGAAAGAGAATTTGTGAATTTAAGACTCTAAAATAAGGCCTTATTACTTACTATTTCTTGCTGCTAGAAATTTAGATGGCTATGCTGAGTGAGTTGCCGCTTACTGGGTGCTCAATCCACTTGAAAGTTAACCCTTGGGCCTGCCCAGTGTTGCTCCCTACAATTAGTCCCATCAAGCATAAGAAGTCACCAGGAATGATGGGAACTGTAGTTCAGCAACATCTGGAAAGTAAAAGATGTCCCACATCTGCCTAAGAGGAACATCAGTGAGACCTCCCAGTCATAGATTTGACTGGTAACATGGACTTCTAAACCTTGCATCTTGAAAACATGGAGCTGAAAATGTAGACCAGATACCAAGTGGCAATGAGGGCTGGGGATCACCAGATGTTGAACAAACCACCCGAAGTAGTCCATTTTGAAATGCCATTTTCAATTTTTATTAAGCATAAGGAACATTGATGGGAAAATACATGCAATGATGGCACTAAACGTGCATTTTAAACTGGCTAAAAAGCTTCCAAGCATTGCTTCAAGTAAATTGAGGAGCATGCACTGCGATAGCTGGTGGTCTCAAGGTGATTGCCTTAAGTCCTCAGAAGTCCCAGGCAGGTCAATGACAGCATCCATTGAAGCTATTGAATCACGTTCAGATCTACTTTGTTCCATCTCATCAGACGAACTGCAGGATATCTCCTCTGAAGGCAGCGTTGGACAGCAAGGGAGGGAAAAGGAACAAGCAAAGGCAAAAAAACAACACAGTGCAACGTAGTACCAGATGTAGTTAATTCGATCTGGGAAGAGAGAGAAAAAAGAAAAAATTGTGCAGTCAGGACCCCTATAAATCAAGACTCACCTCTGTCCTTCATCTTACAGTGTCAAAGTCCCAGCTGCCTGGCTTTAGGAGAATAATGTTGCATATGCAAAATACTCACACCTTGTCATGTCAGGTTAAGGCAGCCACACACTGCTGCCCAAGCAGACCAAGGTGGGGTTACTTATTTAGGAGGCTCACTTTATACATCAGCCAAGCTCTCTGAGGTATTTAATAACTCAGGTATTTAATAGTTCTTAAAAGGTTACAACAGAAGATTTTTGCAGGAACACTGCAATGTCCTACAGAAGGAAAGGGAGGCAATCCTGGGCTCAAACCTGAGCACTACGCAGGTTCTTGAGCAACTGCAAAACCACTAGTTAGTTATATCCCAGGCATGGATCTAAAGCAGCCTTTAGCAGCCTGCTGTCTCCCAGCAGATACTTTGGACTACAACAGCTGTGTTTCTGGGACCACAGCCATGCTTGCTGCGGCTGATGGGAATTGTTGTCCAAGGCATCTTTGGATTCCACCACCTGGAGACCCTGGGTTAAGAGGAAAGCTGCCTGAGAGCCACTATTGCAAACAGGTGCTGGAAGGAGGAAAGACTCCTCTGTTTTCCTTGGACGGGAGTAGAGCCTCTTCTGAACAGGGGAGTCAGGGTTTCCACAGAAAGGTCGAAGTCTTCGACTCGAAGAGAAAGTAAAGTGGCTTTTGGGGTTCTAGAAAGTCCCCTTCGCAACTACTAGGCTGGGGGTGGAGGCAGCTTACCTTTCTCGGGAAGCGGAAGGTGCGTTGTGTTCGACTGTAACTCTCCATCGGTGGGGCTCTCCGTCTGATTTAGTCCGACTTCTGCGGTGCTGCCGGAGAAGCTGGGGTCGGGTCTGCCATGCCCCTCCGTCCTCTCCGAAACTGTCGCCGGAGGCTCCGTCTCACCCGTGGAGGCGGTGGACAGCTCGCCCCCCTTCTTTTCAGGCGCCCCTCTAGAAATCAGCAGCAGGAATACAACGCAAAGCAAAACCCTTTCCATGCCGGCGAGTTATTCTAGACAGAGAACAAGTTTTCCCGCAGTGCACTTGAGTACGCCGAGCCCTCCCAGCCCAATAGCAATTAAGTAGCCTTATGACCAACCACACGCTTGCTGCAAGACTCGCAAACCAGCTTTTATATACCTGTATCCCTTAAGGGGTCCGGGAAGCGCAAATTGCCTTGGTTAGGTAAGCCTCGATCTCCACCCATCTATTAAGGAGGACTCCTCCCAGATTGCTCCGGCACCGCCCGTGGCCCTGATTAGTGGGCCGCTAATGATAAGAACTCGACCGCTGCCAAATGCTGGAGTTTAGTTGGAAATTCGTTCCATTGGGCAAGCTCAAATTCTGCCTAATCCAAGTTTTGCAGAATTAGGCCTTTTCTGAGGCTGTGCCGCAACAGGACCCTAAGCATGGCTCTACAGTGGTAAATCTCACTCAATTTAAAGGGGCTTACTCTCAAGTAAGTGTGCAGAAAATATGCGCTAGGAAGCTCCATTGAATGAATCATACTGACTTCTGAGGAAGCAAATAGGGAACTAGGTTGCAAGGCTTACCTACTGGGAAAAGCTTTCTGTCCTGTCATACATAGAATTCCGTGGGACTTACTTCTGAGTAAACACACTTTCTGTTTGCTCCTACACAGGTTTACATGGGAGTAAGTTATTTGGTGGGCATAGTGCTTCAAAAGCTCTTAAGACTGAAGGCTTGTTTGTAAGTATTCAGAATTCCTGATCTACCATTCTCCCTTTAAGCTGTACTTATGGGGGCAGAGCAGGCCAGTGTCATTCTGAATCAGACCGGACACGGGCTAGAGCTCAACTTCGAGCCTACCAAGTGGCAATGGCGATGGCAAAGAGGACCTTCTTCACTGTTTCCATTGCATCTGCAGAAAACAGCAGCAGGAGACTGTTCCAGGTGGTTCAGAATCTATCAGAACCACCTTCGTCATCGGGGCCTGGTAAGGACCCCAATATCTCCTGCAATGCTTTTGCAAAGTTTTTTGCAGATAAAGTCGCTCAGATTCGGAAAGAGGTAGCCTCCACCGTGGGAGCAGGGCCGGGGTGGGAGAGTGCCAGAGCCCTGTCTAGTCATGTTCTATCTATGGGATCAATTCCAATCTCTTACCTCTGAGGATGTGGACAGGCTGCTTGGACAAGTGAAACTGACCACCTGTCTCCTTGACCCTTGTCCATCCTGGCTAATAAAAGCGAGCTGGGAAGGGCTGGGTGATGGGCTCCATGGGGTGGTGAATGCTTCCCTCTGTGAGGGAGTCTTCCCAGACCCGCTGAAAGAGGCGGTCATTAAACCGCTTCTTAAAAAGACATCTTTAGACCCAGCAAATATGGCTAATTATCACCCAGTCTCAAATTTACCATTCTTGGGCAAGGTGATTGAGCAAGTGGTGGCTGAACAACTCCAGGCATGCCTGGAAGAAGCGGACCACTTGGATCCCTTCCAGTCGGGATTCAGGCCTCATCATGGGACTGAAACTGCCTTGGTCGCACTGGTTGATGATCTCCAGTGGGCTAGGGACAAAGGTGAGAGCTGTTTCCTAGTTCTGCTGGATCGCTCAGTGGCTTTTGACACCATCAACCATAACATCCTTCTGGACCGTCTAGAGGGGTTGGGAGCTGGGGGCACTGTCATACAGTGGTTCCGCTCCTTCCTCCTGGGCCGTGTTCAGAAAGTGGTGGTGGGGGATGGGGGTTCAGACCCCTGGGCTCTCACTTGTGGGGTGCCTCAGGGTTCTGTCCTCCCCATGCTTTTTAACATCTACATGAGGCTGCTGGGAGAGATCATCAGGGGGTTTGGGCTGGGTGTTCATCAGTATGCGGATTATACCCAGCTCTACCTCTCTTTCAAATCAAAACCAGTGAAGGCGGTGCAGGTCCTGTGTGAGTGCCTGGAGGCGGATGGAGGATGGATGGCAGCTAACAGATTGAGATTGAATCCTGACAAGACAGAAGTACTGTTTGTGGGGGACAGGAGGCGGGCAGGCGTGGAGGACTCCCTGGTCCTAAACGGGGTAACTGTGCCCCTGAAAGACCAGGTGCACAGCCTGGGAGTCATTTTGGACTCACAGCTGTCCATGGAGGTGCAGGCCAATTCTGTGTCCAGGGCAGCTGTCTATCAGCTCCATCTGGTACACAGGTTGAGACCCTACCTGCCTGTGGACTGCCTCGCCAGAGTTGTGCATGCTCTGGTTATCTCCTGCTTGGATTACTGCAATGCGCTCTATGTGGGGCTACCTTTGAAGCTGACCCGGAAACTACAACTAATCCAGAATGCGGCAGCTAGACTGGTGACTGGGAGCAGCCCCCGAGACCACATAACACCGGTCTTGAAAGGCCTACATTGGCTCCCAGTACGTTTCCGAGCACAATTCAACGTGTTGGTGCTGACCTTTAAAGTCCTAAACGGCCTCAGTCCAGTATACCTGAAGGAGCGTCTCCACACCCATCGCTCTGCCTGGACACTGAGGTCCAGCGGCGAGGGCCTTCTGGCGGTTCCCTCACTGTGAGAAGCAAAGCTACAGGGAACCAGGCAGAGGGCCTTCTCGGTAGTGGCACCCGCCCTGTGGAACACCCTCCCATCAGAGGTCAGAGAGATAAACAACTACCTGACATTTAGAAAATACCTAAAGGCAGCCTTGTTTAGGGAAGTTTTTAATCTGTGATATTTGATGTATTTTAATATTTGTTGGAAGCCACCCAGAGTGGCAGGGGAAGCCCAGCCAGATGGGTGGGGTATAAATAATAAATTATTATTTATTATGATGATTATTATTATTACTATTCCTTTTAGTGTGGGAATGTTAGGGATGTGGATTAGGATATATTATTAGATAAATCCTATACAAGCTTGTGAGTGTTAGGTTTGTTAGAACCTCTACAACAATATTCTACTTCCTGGCAAATCCCCTTTGTCCCTCCTAAAAGAAACACACAACACAGTGTTCATAAAATAAGATAGAGTTTACTTACAGGTTCATCCTGAGTTAACAGCATAATCTCAGAAAGGCAGTCTTGCTTAGAAAAGTTACATATATATACATGTGGAGACTACTTAGTAAAGTAAGGCTCCATCTGGTCTCTCTCTTGGCAGCAGGCTGAGAGGGAGAACCATCCTTTTCTGGAGATGTGTTCCCATTGAAGAAGAGATGGCTAAGAGAGAGAATGACTGCTGGCTAGGGGCTTTTGTCTGGCAGCTAATCCATCTCATCTGCATATCTGGAGGAACAGGAACTTAACTTAGTCAGGTGTTCCTCCAGGTGAGTTCCTTAGTGGACACTCTAGGAACTGTTGTGACTTGTCTGCCCCAGTGTACCATCCCACATTTAGGAGGGAATAAAGGGGAATAACCAGAAAACTTATTATAGAGGCTTAAGCAAGCCTGGCAAACCTATCCGCTGTGTATGTTTAAAAGGGGAATGTTACTTTGCTAAATTATAGAACTTGTTAACACAAGTTGGAAGGGATATATTTAAACAATATATCCTCTCCTGCCTCCCTGAACATTCCCACATACCTGCAGGAGTCAGCCACCCAAGGCTTTCACATGGGAGCTCAACAATGCTTTGTCCCTTCTTCACTGGCAATGTTCTCAGAGCTGCTTTCACTGACAGCCTCCATGCTTTGCCTAACCAGTGGTTTCTTTAGGGAGTTGTCAGTATCAGACTTGTTGACAGCATCAAGGAAAGGCTTAGTGGCTTTGCAATGCCTTTGGCATGGTTCCTTCTCTCCCTTCAACCAACATATTGGACACCACATGGGTTTTCTTATATGCCATCTAGTCAATATTCCGAATCAGAGGCAGAAAAGCCCCTTTAGGCTGCCATTTTCTCATGAGAGTTGTCCCAATGGTGGACTTATTATTGAGGGCAAAACATTTAACATACTGCCATAAAGTCCAGGTAGGTGCGTAGCATGTGAAGATCCAACATATGTATAAATGTATTCCTGTTATGCTCCCACTTTGTTTATGTACAAGTTCTACCCTTAAGAGAGCAATAAGGAGATCACTGTGCTTTCCTCACTACTTTTTCTCCTGATGTATTGATTGGGACAAGAGAATGTAGTGAGTATCCCATTCTATGCATATTATGACATACCAGCACATTTTTCACTAAAGGTGAAGGAAATACTTTGGACAAGGAGAGCACTGCTTGTTCCTGCAGTTGTGAATCTAGTTTATTCATAACCAGAAGCATAATCAATAATGCATTGTACAAGACATATCACCCTTAATTATTATTGAAAACAGTATTGTGCTTCAGAGGCCTGCCCAGTCTGTCCATTAGAGAAGAAGATCCTAGAACATCACTGGCTACAAAGCAGGTTCAGCTTCCAAGTTGGCTCCAAGCTGGAATCAGGAGCATGAGCTGCAAGAGCTGATGGGATAAAGTTGATTGCCTAGTCCTCAGAAGTCTCAGGGGATGGAATTTCAGAATCAGAACTGCTTAATGGCTGAAGACTTATCAACTCCACATCACTTCCTCCACGTTGCCAATGGGCTTTGCATTGCCTTGAAAAGCAGCAACGGGCAGCAACAGAGACAAAAGCAACAACATATGGTGAAAAACAAAGCAGAATAAGGAGCAACAACGGGTAGTATTGTTGACCTGAGGAGGAAAAATAGAAGATACCTTGTCAGTCATGACTTTTTGCAGGCACCCCTACAGATCCAGGATCTTCAAGACCTACCCCTTCATGGAGATGGATTGAGGTTTAAATCTGTAAATTAAAATTTAAACCTCCTGTCCCATGTGTGCAGGAAGAACAGAGTAAATGTGAGGAGTAACAAGTAACCATATGTCATCGATGGAAGCTGAATTCTGTGTGTTGTCTGCTACAGGCATACAGGCAGGCTTGGTGAAGTTGAGGTATTGTCCGAGCCAAGAGAACCTAGCAGATGGGTTCACAAAACCCTTGAGTTTCCAACGACATGGGGAATTCTGTGAAGGGTTGGTTTTGGGGTAAGTTTGGATACCCACTGTCCCCAGTGTTCAGGTGAGAGGGGGTGTGAGGACTAACAAGTAACCAAGGGGTTAACTGTGTACTGTGTACCACCTGATCACTGAGGAAGATATCATGTTACAGAATATACTGGAAGCATTTCTTTGTGTAACAGTTGGTTTCGATTCTGCCTGGGAGACAGTCGCAAGATGTCTGCAATCTCACCAGGACGTTTGTTGTTTTCTCTGTAAATAAACTTAAGTAGTTAGAACAACTTGGACTTTGTGTGTTCTTAAAAGGCTTTTTATCCGAAGGCTATACAAGCTACCGCTGTGCGTGAACAGAGGAGAACGAGCTCTGCATTCTCACTACCAAGCCCGGGTCCACGGAGCAGAGAAGCAGCGAGAGTGTGCCGGGCGACATCAGTGGCTCCTAATTGAGTCGTAAATCGCTCAAAAGAGTCCTATACCTGTCACAGTAAACAGGCTGCGGAGCACTTTTAGCAGAGTTAAAGCACACTTCTTATCATTGGTCTGCTAACCTTTCCCTTCTTTGTCCCCATTGATGAGTCACATATTTTAGTAAAAACAAAAAGGTTTACTTACATTTCAATGCAGGCAGCAAATATATCAAAGCAGCATTCATCTACAAATACTTTTTAGTTACAAAATACAAAACTAGTTTCCAAAATACAAAACTAGTTTCCAAAATGGAGTCTGGACTCTAAGAAAAGCCCAAGCAATCACTGGCTTGAAAGAAGAGAGAGACAAAGGGAGAAAAGAGATCCTTTATCCTATTTCCTGTCTGTCTTCTCTAGGAATAAAGGAACTTTGTTAGCCTTAACCCCCTTCAAATGCTTATTTAGCAATCATAATTGTAATTTTGTTTGCAGGTTTTCCCACACACCTGTCCTTCAATAGTTCATCTTACAGTGTCAAAGTTCCAACTGATACCTTGTAATGTCAGGTTAAGGCAGCCATGCAGTATCTCACTGCTCTCCAAGCAAAACAAGGAGAGATACTGTAATTTATTTAGGAGTCTCATTTAATTCATCACTCAAGCTCTCTAGGCAGTTTACAAAATGTATCAGTAAGATAAAGAAAAATTTCCTCATCAGAAGCTGTAATACACAGGCCATCCAAGAATGGGAGGTGGACCAGAAAGTCATACCAACTCCCATTCTGTGCATGCACACGAAAGCTCATACCAAAATAAAAACTTAGTTGGTCTTTAAGGTGCTACTGAAGGAATTTTTTTTATTTTACTTCGATCCAGACCAACATGGCTACCTACCTGTAACCACAACTCCCATTCTGATACTGAGGAACCAATAATTTAATATGGGGGTACAGCCTAGTGGTTAAGAGGAAGCTTGACTCTCCTTACAAGTTCCACTCCCTCTAACTCAAATAGAAGGGCTGAGAAAGGGACCCCCCCCCAAGTCCAAAATAGACAGGAATGGGGAAAGCTGACCAAATGTCGAACCTACACAAACTTTGGTTTCATGCAGTCTAAATTACTGAGAGAAAACTTTCAGTATCAAGGCTCCCAGCTATTAATTCTGGAGGCAGAGGATCTTGAAAGATGGTGGCAGAACAAGGAGGACAGACTGAAGGGACCCAAAATTAAATTCTGCAAGTGCAGTAGTCCTGAAACTCCGTAGCAAGCTTAGGCCATGCATCAGACAAGAGACGTTCTGGAGCAGAAGGGAAGGGGGGCAACCCTGGGCTCAATCCTGAGCACTACCCAGGATCCTGTGGTATATAAAAACCATTAGTTAGCGATATTCATTTTGGCAGCCTGCCGTCCCCCAGCGGATGCTTTGGACGACAAAAGAGCTGTGTGACGGTGGTCTTCTGCGACCACAGCCATGCTTGCTGGGGCTGATGGGAATTGTTGTCCAAGGCATTCCACCACCTGGAGACCCTGGGTTAAGAGGAAAGTTGCCTGAAGTGAAACTATTGTAAACAGGTGTTGGATGATGAGAGGAGGAAAGGCAATTGCATAGGGGAAAAGAGGAGTCAACGGTTTCCACAGAAAGGTCGAAGAGAAAGTAAAGTGGCTTTCGGGGTTCTAGAAAGTTCTCTTCTCAACTACTAGGCTAGGGGGTGGAGACAACTTACGTTTCTTTTTAAGCGGAAGGTGCGTTGTTTTCGGCTGCAACTCTCCATCAGCGGGGCTCTCCATCTGATTTAGTCCGACTTGGGCGGTGCTGCCAGAGAAGTTGGGGTCGGTTCGGCCACGCCCCTCCGTCCCCGGAGGCTCCGTCGCACCCATGGAGGCGGTGGACAGCTCGCTCTCCTTTTCTTCAGGCGCCCCTCCATAAATCAGCAGCAGCAGAAATACAGCGCAAAGCAAAGCCCTCTCCATGGCACAAGGGGGGAAAAACGCATTTCCCCCCAGTATCCCGTAGTATCTCTGAATGTTTACAGTGGGGTAACTCATTCAGTAGGGCTTAGTGCTATAAAAGTGTTCTAAGATTGGGGGCTTGTATGTAGGTATCAGGGGCCAATAGGCTTCTCTGTGCCCTGTATACAGTGCCTTGATTGGTAAGTGCAACAGGGAATCAAAAACGTCACAAATTTGCATAAAGTTTGCATACAGTTTACATGGCACGCAGATTTGTAGCCGCTTTTGTAGGTGGGCTGGAGCACCCAGAATGAATTGGGGGGTACACGCAAGTAATAAGATGTCAAACAAAATATCAGCAGGTGAAGCTTTCTTCATAATTGTAGCTCCAGACTAGAAAATCCTTAGTTTGCATGCTATATAGCTTTAAAGGCATAGGAGCCCTCTTCTCCTCTAGTACCAGTCCCAAACCGTGCAAAGAACTCAAACCCTCCTCAGCCACGATACTCACTTGGAACACTTGGATCGCTATCTCTTAGCCTAGCCTACCTCGCAGGCTTGTTTTGAGAATAATATGGCAAGTGAAGGAAGCCATGTACACCATCTTGAGCTCTTCATTCACAACAACCATCCATTTAAGAGAGGTGATGAAACACCAGAATTTTTTTTAAAAAAACCCCACACTGACAGCACATTTCTGAACATGTCTACTCAGAAGTAATACTTACTTCTGAGTAGACTACCATTGCACTGCAAGTTATATTCTTCATGAACCCCTGCTCTATAGAAGACATGCCTATTTGCAAAATGCCCATAGTTTGCTCTTTTTCTTTTTTTTGTATTTCTAACAGGGAGGTACTTTAACACCACCCAAGCTTTCACCATGTAGTAGAATTGATAGCAAGTGACTTAAGGGAGTACCTGACGTCCTGATCTTGAACAAAGATTATAAGGAGACAGAAACCACTAATCAGGGGAGGGGGGTGGGACAGCAGTTCTTTAGGATCCTTTGGGTTCCTGGTGTCCAAATAACTTGTCAGTCTCAGCTCTGACTTCACTGTTTGGGCAAAAACACTAAAAGGCTGGAGCAGCTAAACTGAAATTGCTTAGAACAGTGATTCCTAATTAGCTAAGAACTGCAGACCTCCTGTTTTCCAAAGGCCAAGTCATGGATGCCCTACTTTTGAAAATTTTGAAACCTCTATGGTACTTTTTGTTATGTGAGTGGTGGTACAGACTCCCTGGGGTCCAGGGACCACTTGTTGTTGTTGCTGCTACTGCTGCTAATAAAAGTGGAGTGCCTGCAGTCCCCTGCTGGCTTGAGGCCTGGTACATACGGTATGTATTGCCTGCACCCACCTGAATAAAGTCATCTGACTGTAGTGGGTCTTATTTTTGAGTAAACCTTCATAAATTTGGACTGGAATAAGGATGTGGTAGCAAAAAGTGGCAAGTCCCTGCACACACCGTAAATTATCCAACTAGAACAAGATGGGATTATTTATTTAGGAGAGTCACACTATAACTCAAATATAAAATATTTTATTACAATAAGCAACAAAAATCTGGAGCTCAATGCCATCCCCATCAATATCATCCCTTTCAATGTTATTTGTTTATGGTACCCGACTCCATACACCCTTAGTAGAATTTTAAGTACTAATAGGTACTTGCCCCTCTCTAGCATAAAAGTGCACTATTTCCATATGTGGTGATCATATGAGAAGATGCAGAATGTGTGTCTGGGGTGGGGGGGATATTTTATGAAATATGACTTATCATGGGTCATCAATTAGATTTACATTCCAGGATGGCATTGTAATATTTTGACTTTATGATTAAGTCCAGTCAAAGGCGACTGTGGGGTTGTGGTGCTCATCTTGCTTTCAGGCCGAGGGAGCCGGTATTTGTCCACAGACAGCTTTCTGGGTCATGTGGCCAGCATGACTAAACTGCTACTGGTGCAACAGAACACTGTTTACCTTCCTGTTTACTGTGCAACAGAAATGCCGTTAACCTTCCTGCCACAGCGGTACTTATTTATCTACTTGCATGGGTACGCTTTCAAACTGCTAGGTTGGGAGAAGCTGGGACAGAACAACAGGAGCTCACCCTGTCACATGGATTCCAACTGTTGACCTGACTGGCAAGCCCAAGAAGCTCAGTGGTTTAGACCACAGCACTACCTGTGACCCTAGATAGCAAGCAAGCATCTACTAACAGCAGCATGCATGGCAATAGCTAGAAGGTGGAAAGGTTTGGGAGACAACTTGTTATCTGAATGGTAAAAGCAAATTTGGACAATTGCATTGATGGAAAGATGAACAAAAAAGGTTAAACACAGGAACAATTTAAAAACACACACAAAAGAACAGTTTTGAATGCTATGATATCTCTTTATTAAGCATGCATCATAAAAGGAAAATAGCTGGCAACCACCAGCCTCAAATGGTCTTTTGCAGACTGACAGCACAAGAGAATTAAAGAAAAAATAAAAGAAACTTCATATCCTAAGAAAAAAATGTTTCATGGTCCAACAATGATTTAGCAAATGCTTTAAAAGCATTACAAAAGTAAAACGTGCATGCAGTGTAACTGTGAAAAGTATTTTTAAATAATACACAAGTTTGAGGATAGTATACAACATAACCTCAACAAACTTCAGACATACTCTTTGCCCACCTCAGCAAGTAGAGGTCAAATAATAAATCAGAAAGAATGGGAAAAGAAGTTATCCCACAAGTGAGGAAAAAGAGAAAAAGCTGATTATTCATAGGTGATAAAACCCTAAGTACATCCTACTCCCCGGAGTCACCCACCCAAGTATTTCAAATGGCAGCTGAAGAATATTTTGCAAACATTGGCAGTAAAGAAGGAGCAAAGTTGGCTTCAGGGACAACCACCAAGTTTTGTCCATTTAGTGGCATCTTTACATCACTGAGGACATCAAACAAGCTCTGTCCATCATGCAAAGACTCAGTGGTTTTGGCCAGAAAGATTAATGGGTTCTCCCCACTTTGCTTGAGGCAAAGGGATGTATTGCACCCCTCATTGTTGGGCCTTATTGTGATACATACCAGCGTATTTCACAAACAGGGGAAGGGCCAAGGAGGGACTGTGCAAGTGGTATGATGCAGGGATACCAAAGAAGGATAACAAAATGGTTGGAATGGTCAGTTCTAGTGCTTAATTAAGGAAAGGTGTAAACTTACAGCTGCAGAGTCTCACTGCCTTTACAGAAGTCAATGGTGACAGGTTGTCATGACATGTTTGTAGAGGCAGCAAGGCTCTGCACACAGTGTTGTAAGTTTACACCTTTCTAGAACTGTCCATGCTGGCATTTTTTACATCTTCTGCATCAAACCACTTGCTCAGGCCCTCCTTTGGGCCTGCAGTTCAGAACAAAGAGCAAACTTTGGGCAGATGTTCACTGCAAGTCTAAAGCAGGGTAGGCAATGTGGTACCCTCCTGAGGTTGTTGGACTTTCATAATCTGTGGCCATTAACCATGTTGGCTTGGCCTAATGGAAGTTGTAGTTCAACAACATCTGGATGACAAACACAATGCCTACCCCTAGTCTAAAGAGCAGTTGGTCGAGTAAAAGCACAACTAAACATCACTACAGAGATTAATTTCAAAAGCAAGCTCTGAGTAGCACAGTGTTTGGGAGCTTTCTTAACCTTTCCACTAAAGGAGCTCCTTTCACATCACTGGCTAAACAGAAGATTCTGCTTCCATGGTTTCATCCAATGCATCTTGGGGAAGAGCATATGGATTTGCTGGAGACAAGGGCAGCTCCCTGTTTTCCCCAGTGCTGCAGTCAGGATTACTGAAATCCAGAGCAGGTTGTTCACATGAGGCAGGGGGCAAGTCGCAGATCTCTTGAGGGTCCTCAGCAACTGCAGATGGTATCGCTGTATCATCAGTGACTTCAGAATCTGAAGGAAGGATAACTTGGTGCAGCTCAACATCACAGCTATGTCTCCTCAAATTGCGTCGTTTCATCACATCACAGAGAACATAAGTGACCCAGGCAAAACAGATAAAGAGGGAACCAGCGGTAACTGCTATCAAGATAATATGAAGATACATTTTGTGAGCTGGAAAAAAAAGGAGGGATACAGGTTAGTCACTGCAGGCACCTTTACAGGCTCCATGCCTCTCTCTTATTGCTTTGTCTTACCCTGTCAAAACCCCAAATGCCTCCTATTAGGAGGGCAAGTCTGCATATGAAAGTCCCACATAGGTATATTCATCCACATTTAATGTAGCCCAATATACTGCTCTCCAACTCTAACAACAAAGGATGCATTTATGATTCTCTCTATCCATCACCAGGTTCTCTGGGCAGTTTAGAAGACCCATCAGTGACATACAAAAGAACCATTTACTGCACCCCCATGTATTAATATGCACCACACAATAATAATAATCCTGCCTTCATCACTATTTATTTCTTTTTCCCATCCTCATAGTTGAGGAGTATTAGAGACACAACAGGTCAAGCACAGAGGCCATCCAAGAACAGGAGTGGGGTGGACCAATAATTTATACAGGGGTATTGCCAAGTCATTTAGGACATGCTCAGTAGGCTGAAGGTCTCAGGTTACTAGTTCCAAACACTTTCTAATGCAAATAGTAGAACTGAGACAGGCAAATAGTACAGTCAAAATAGAGGAAACTGATCTAGACTGTCTAACATCCAACCTCCACAAACTGTAGCTTTATAGGGTCTGAATTACTAAATGGAACATTTCTATGATGGAGTCCCAAACTATTAACCCTCACTCTGTGGGGAAAGGATCTGGACATGTCTATCCTAAATTAGTAGGAGGGGGTGCAATAGATAGCCAGATATACATTGCTTTCAGACAGCAATCTTGAAGGGCAATTTCTTGGTTATGTGCACTTGCCCAGAAAACCTGGACCACCAGACCTTATGGATGGCAATGACTTTTGCAGCTGTTGCACCTGTAATTCCTAGTTTCAGCTGCTTAAAAATGTAGAGAGGCCACAATAAACTGTGAAAGTTAAAAGTGACTAATTTCTTCCACACAGTCACCATGGGATCTTATTCTCACGTAATTAAAGAATGATGCCATCTGCCCCAGATGAAGACCAGCTTTGGGAGTTTCTTTAGGATGGAGAGCTTACATGAATAGGAAACTCTAGAACTGAACCAGGCATAAGAGAAAATAAAAAAATTCTTCCAGTAGCACCTTAGAGACCAACTAAGTTTGTCATAGTAGGTATGAGCTTTCGTGTGCATGCACACTTCTTCAGATACACTGAAACAGGCATAAGAGGATCAGCATAATGCAATAATTAAGAAGGCAGAGTGAAGAGTCCCAGGTTCAAATCCCCAGCCAACAATGAAACTCACAGGTAAGTTTGGGCCAGCCACCATCTCTCAACCTAGCCTGCCTCAAGGGGTTGTTGGGTGAGTGGGGAGACATACACTGCCTTGAGAGCCTTAGTGGACAGCTCTGTAGTAGCAAGCCCTGGATTTTATTCCAAGAGGCAATTGTGGCCAGTGCCCACTGTCAGTGGTAGGGCAGAAGCCAAGGAGACCAGCAGTAGGTGAGTGTACAGGCAATGAGAGAGCTGTTGCTGCCAAAAACCCAATGGTTGTTAGTAAGAGCACAGGCATAGCCAGGGTGGCCAGGGAGGGGCAACTGCCGCCCAAACAATAAAAACCAATAAAAAGAGATAGCTAACTGAGGTTTTGCCCCCCCCCAACAAAAGGCCAGTCCCCCCTAACAAAAATGCTAACTACACCCATGACTAAGAGGGCAGCTGGCAAGAGAGGGCCAGGTGAGTTGCAGGTTGAGATTGGTGGGGCAGCACCACATTTGTCCTAATAGACCACCTTCTACTCCCGAGATGTGCTCGGTATCCTGTGCAGGGTCATACCCCTTGGGACTCATGGCCCAGATATGCACAGAGAAAGTTGCAGGAAGAGCCCTGCCTGTAAACAGATGTCTTAATGTATAAAAGAGTGGAAAAACCACAACGCGTATTTAGGCGACCCATTAGAGGGGTGTGCGCGTGCATTACAGGCGTGGCTTTCTTCCAGAAACCCTCCAGACCTCATTAGACCTTACACATCTTATGGCGATTTTTCCCGCGGACAGTTAGGTCTCTCTCTGGACACAGCGTCTGGTTCAGCCGGTCCTCTTCCGACGAGCAGCAGTAGGAGTCGGTGCAAGTGCCGCAGCAGAGCCCGTCGGCTGGGTTGCCGTTCATCTTTGGGCACAAGAAGAAATGCCCAGGCCACTTCGCGCCTTCCTTCCAGAGGCGGCACCACTCGCTTTTCGTCTGCTCAGGCGCGGTCCCAACAGCCGACAGCAGGATTAGGAGGCACAGCAGAAGGCGACCCATGCTCAGATGATGCCCTAGGCGGAAGAACACTTCTAAGAACGTATTACTTTTAAACGGTCATTAGCACTCCTGACCCACACGGGCCCGTTTATACGAGCCTCTTCCGACGACCGAGAAGAGCGCAGGCGGTGAAACCCTCCACAAGGCTGGATCCCGTCCTGGTCGTCGATCTCCAGTAGATACTGGATGGTTTTCAGTAGGTACTGGGTCTCGTGTATCAGGATTTGTAATTCCAATTCCCCGCCTTTATCAGAGACACCGACTACGATCAACAGCAGGACCAGGCAGCCCAACAGATCCCTCCTCATTTGGCAGACCCACCCTGAACAGGTGTTAGCTTATTACAAAATGCCTTCTTTCCCGTACCCCCCAGAATGTCTGACCGCTACCCCGTCGGAAGTTTTGCTAGGAACCAAACATGCTATAAAAGATCAAGGCCTCTCAATAAACCTGCGCCTTCACTAATGAGCCTGGGAAGCGCAACTCGCCTCACCTGCGCAAGCCCCCATCCCGGTTGCCCATAAAGAACGACCTCTCCAACCACCCCCACCTCCCTCACCAGGCAACAGAGCAGAATGACTCGCTCCAAATGGCCACTTGGTGATCGTTACTCAAGCGCTGATTACAACCCTATGTCTGGGCTTACCTTTGCTCGGGACCAAATTCCCCTGAGCTAGCAAAATATCTGCCACTAACTTAGAATTGGTTAGAAGCTAGCACTGTGGCCCCCTGAGGCATATCTCTTCAGAAGTCTCAGTTCAATGGGACTTACTCACATAGAGCATTCAGGAGCATTCAGGAAGAAGCGGATCAGCCATACCTCCAATGAAGCAGGCTCCTTTTATGAATCCAAGTGGTGTACATGGTTCTCCCCCTCCTCATTTAATCCTCGCTGAGGTAGGTTAGGCTGAGAGGCAGTGACTGGCCCCAGCGAGCTTCATGGTGGAGTAGGAATTTGAACTCTGGTCTCCCAGGTTCTAACCACTACACCACACTGTCATACACAGCCTGACCTAAGCATGTTTACATGGGAACAACTTATTTTTGGGAGGCTTACTGCTAGAGAAGTATTCCAAGACTGAAGGCTTGCATGTGAATAAACCCCATCAACGATAGCATAACTTACCATAGTTAGGAATATAGTTATGCATGAGGAAGCATGCATAAATTTGGATTGGAACAAGAGCCATGTAATGCAGAGTGTCAGCCTTGCATACACCTTAAATTCCTGACAAATCCATTAAACAATTACTATGATTTTTAAATTCATTTTAAAACCTTATTTTATTAAGGCCTGGTCTTGATGCAATGATTTCTGGGAGAAACCAAACACAAACTGATCTCTTGGCTCCACTGAACGGAATGTTTGGTGTTCCTTCTTATCATTGTACAGAATGTTATGTTCTGAAAGAAGCCACCCTTCTGCCTGAACTTCTGGTTGAATTGAAAAGGAGTGGAACTGCTGTGTACTTGACAAACCACTCCAAAGGAATGTTGTAGAGAAGTTTCATAAGAACGTTGTGCTGCACAGACAAGGAGAATTAAATATGGATCCACCTATAACTGAAACAGAGGTTAAATCTAAAAGAGATACTGATTCTGTACATGTTCCATTTTTTAAACTCCAGGTTCTATGAATCCTGACTCCATATTTTCTCCCTTCCCCAATTATTTGAGGATACACAATTTTACCCCCTGGGGGAAACAGCTGGTGACAAAAAGCAAATGGGGCTTTCTCCCACTTAAGTGTGCCAAGACTGTTATCTTATGTGGGTGTAAATCCCCTTTTAATATACTTGGGTTTACTTCTTTATAGTGTGTATTGGTTGGGTGCACAACAAATGCCTCATCGTGTGACAAAGCTAAATTAGAGAAAGCCGGTTCATATATTAAGAACAGTTCTTCCTCACCAAAGCACAGGTGCAAAAAAAGGAGATGGGGCAGAATGTCTACTCATCTGAAGCTGATACAGGAGAAGAAATCTCACCAAGTGGAGCCAATTAGTAGCAGTGTGTCTGGAGCACATACCATTCAGAACTTTAAAGATTAAAACCAAGATCTTGCATTAAGTCAAAGGAGCTGAAAGTAACTGGGACACAATGCAGCCTGTTTTTTTTCATGTAGCAATTGCATATCTTGGGTTGCTCTCATTAGTGGAACATGAAAGTATAACTCAATAGCTATGCTTATTTGGGCTGCTGTATCATTATTATTATTTTTAAATATAAATTTTATTTTTAAATTTTCCAGAGATATTTTGACATAAATACAACCCAATATTTCCCAACAAATATATTTATACATATTGACTTCCCCTACTCCTTTTGCAGTTTCTTATTTTCTTAAATTTGTAACACTGATTCTCCTTCATTACTCCAATTAATAATTTATCCCTAATTATCTTTTAACAATAATTTAAACTGTTTGGTTTAAGTTAATCCTGCTGGTGAGTTTATATGTGCACAATGACATTTCAAATAATCCCCAGTCTTTTATAAAGTCCCCCCACCCTTAGTTCCTTGTTGCTCCTGTAAGTTTTGCCATTCTGGCATAGTCTATTAATTTAGTCTGCCACTCCTCCTTGGTTGATACAAAATCTTATTTCCATTTGGAAGCATAAATCATCCTAGCTGCAGTTATGGCATACATTATCAGGTTTTGGTTTTTTGGTCTTTTTGTACCAATTATCCCTAAAAGATAAGTTTTTTAAAAAGTAAAAGTTATTTTAAACATAAACTTCAATTCATTATAAATCATTTTCCAGAAAGTTTTCCCCTTCTTACAAGCCCTTCTTTCTCCTTACATTTCCAGCAGATATTTGATTTTGATTTATACATTTTTGCTAACTTTTTGCTAACTCACTAGGTGTTAAATACCATCTGTACATCATTTTCAGATAGTTTTCTTTCAATGTATACTATGTTGTGAATTTCATATCTACATTCCACAGTTTTTGCATGGACAGGCGGAGTCCCCAAAACCCCAGGCGACCCCTGAGTGGAATAATGACTCAAGAAAACTTGCTATGGGATTAAAATTGGCCACAATTTTAATAAGATTCAGATGTAGGGAGACCTTGGCTCAGGCATTGGGCGTTTATCCTTCCCAGTCCCCAGCCCAGGTAAGCTACACCTTCTGTTGTGTGGGCAGTGCGATCTCCCCCCCTTACCTGGCCAATCCCTGGCAATGCCTCCCCAGGCAGGATTGGGTGGTTGACTGAGGTAGCGGAGACCCCAGGTATCCTGCCTGGGGAGGATGAAGCCAGTCCTGAACTACCAGGAGCCACACTGGGATCCAGGGGGCTGCGCATTACCACGCAAAAGTTTCCCCCCATTTGATGTGGGAAGCGGTCATTCCCACACAGCCATTTCTATTTAGTATCCTATAGCTCTTGCACAGTGTATCATCACAGATTTCACCTGCTTGTATTTTGTTTTCCATTCCAACAATAATTTATACATTTTGGAAATAACTTTGACATTATTTTCTAATAGGTCCCCTTCAAATTGTGAAGCTTGATTTGAAAAACCATTCTTTTAATCCATTTTACAAAATTTATTAAGTTGATGGTATTTTAACCAATCGGTTACATGTTGGTCTAACTAACTCTTCAAACATCTTTAATTGATAGTCAAAATCTTTCCCTGTTAATAAATCTCTATACGTTGCCCAAACACCTCTCATATTCCTTTTTTCCAACGAAATTGCTTCAAGTGGGGAGAGCGACCACAGCGTCTTTATTTCTAGCAAATGTTAATATTTATCCCAAACTGTATGTAGATTCTTTCTTATGATATGATTTGTAAAACCTTTGTGTGCTCATTAATGGCCCATTCACACATAAGACTGACAACACCTTTGGGTAGTGTCTGCTATGATCTTCTTTGGTCCTCATCATCCATCTGAATCAAATCCAGATGTGTGGCACTGCATTTGATACCATCTGGACCTTATTAGCTATTGCTTCTCTCATCCCTGGTGATATTGAGTACAGGTTTCTCAGCACAGAGATCTAGACAGGTTGTCTACCTTTCTCTTATAGTCATCATATATGCAGATAGCTCTACATGCATGCAACAGTTAAGTCACAGGGCACACAGATGCAAACATGAGCACCACCTGCAATAGCCCTCTCACTCCCCTAACCCTCCTACCTAATTACAGACTAGTCTAGACTGGGCAGCAGCTATAGTGCTTTAACCACAGGTAAAATAATAGAACTGTAGAACTTTAGGGATGTAAGGTACATCCAAGGGTCATCTACCGGTAGTCCAAACCCATGCACTGCAGGAATACAGCTCAAATATCTCTGACAGATTACCACCCTTCCTGTTTAAAACTTCCAATGAAGGAGAGTACACCTTCCACAGTAGTCCATTCCACTGTTGAGCAACTCTCAGAAAGTGTTTCCCAACGTTTAGTTTGAATCTCCTTTCCTGTAATTTGGATCCATTGGTTTGGGTCCTGGCTTCTGGAGCAGGAGAAAACAAGCTTGCTCCATCCCCCATATGACAAGCCTTTAGATATTTGAAGATGACTATCATATCTCCCTCTTAGTCTCCTTCTATCCAAGCTAAACATACCCAGCTCCCTTAACTGTTCCTCATAAGGCTTGGTTTCCAGACCCTTTAACATACTGGTCACCCTTCTCTGCACACATTCCAGCTTGTCAATATCCTTTTGAAATAGTGGTGCCCAGAACTGGACACATGACTCCAGGTGCGGTCGGACCAAAGCAGAATAGAACAGTAATGGACAGTGGGCAGCAGGTGTAGCATTCTCATCCCTGCCCCAGGCGTTAGCCAACTGGGAGGGAGGGAGCAGGCCAGTGAATGCAACACAGACATCCCACCTAAGGAGGAACATCAGCTATGCACCCTAGGCACAGGATGGACTGGGAATAATGACTTCAGAGAATCCTGGTATCTAAAATGTTAACCCAACATGCCAGTTGGGAGAACTAAAGTCACATCCCTAAAACAATGAGCTACAATGAGCCATTTCACTCCAAAGGAACATACTTTTACTTATCTTCTTCACTGGTAATACACCTAAGCAGTCATACAATACTCAAGTTTTAAAAGCCTTGGGATACCATGCAACATGCAGCCTCCATACTTTGCCTAGTCAGTGGCCTCCCTACATAGCTGACAGCATCATATAGGCTCTGCTTGTCACAGAACGTCCCAGTGGTTTTACAGGACTTTTGTATGATTTTGCTACCAGTTGCTGTTATCAGTCCAGCCAACATTTTGGACCCCTAATGCCATTCTATATGCACCGGTATAAGGGTAGAAGAACAGCCCTGCTGGATCCAGACAATGTCCCATCTAGTCAAACATCCTGCTCTCAAAGTGGCCAACCAAATGCCAGTGGGAAACCAGCAAGCAGGATTCAAGCATAAGAAGACTCTCCCTTCCCGTGGTCTCCAGCAAGTGGTATTCAGAAGCATTGCTGCCTCCAGCTGTGTTGGCAGAGCATAGCCATTCTGACTAGCAATTGTAGATAGCTCTTTCCTCCATGAATTTGCCTAATCCTCTTTTAAAGCCATCCAAGTTGGTGACCAACACCAAGTTTTGTAGTTTTACTATGTGCTGCATGAATAAGTATTTTTTTTCCTGTCCTGGAGTGGGAGACCAAAGATGAGGTGGTAAAGGTGACAATGACAAAATGGTTACAAAATACAAAATGTATTGGTTACAAAATAGAACTGTCCGCATGGGGGAAACTATGGGGGGGGGGAACCATGAATTTTGCTGCCTGCTATCTTATTAAAATGATGTACCTGTGGTACTTGACACCCAGCAAATTAGTGGAAATGTACAAAAAAAGGGTCTAATTTATGCTGGAAGTGCCAAGAGGTAGAGGGAACCCTGATTCACACGCAATGGTCATGCAAATACTCTAGAGAGTATTGGAAAATGATTCAAACAGAATTTTAAAAGATTCTTAAATCCACATTTCCCAAAAGACCAGAGGCCTTTCTATTAGGGATAAGTGATAACATTCCAACAAAGGCACTCAACATCTTTTTGTTTGTGACTGCTGCAGCTAGAGTAGTATATGCTAAAGGGGGGGGGGAATAAGAGGTATCCATGAAGGAAATTTGGCAGAACAAATTGATAGAAGACATAGAACTAATAACTATGACCACAAAACTAAGGAATAAGTATGAGTAAAAGAGAAGAGAAGAATGGAGGTGTTTTGGGGATTATCTTAGAGGGTACAATATACAATTCAACCTACAAGTAGGAGCAGCCTATAACATCAAATAAAAAAGAAGACTTGAGATAATAATGGGTGGAATATCAGGATACGCAGCAGATAAAAATTTCCCTAGAATGCCATGGAGAGATGGACTGGACTAGGAAGCCTTAGGAAAAGAGAAAAGTGATGGATACCGTATGATGTGTGTATAAAAGTTGTTAAAATTACATAAATAAACAATTTTTAAAATACTTTTTTCACCTGTCCTGAATCTTCCAACATAAAAAAAGGACATAGGAAGCTGTCTTATCATTAGTCGGGCCATTAGCCCATCTAGTTCAGTGCTGGCAATGTCTGGCAGTGTGTCTCCAGGGTTTCAGATAGGAAGTCTCTCCCAGCCCTACCTGGAGGTGCCACAGATTGAACCTGGGACCCTTTGCATGCAAAGCAGATGCTCTACCATCTACCATTGAGCTATGATGGATCCCCAACCTCAGTCAACCCACTGAGGTAGGGAGCTGCCCCTTCAAGCTGTCGTTATCTCCAGAGGGTTGTCTTAATGGTGGATTTATTACAGAAAGCAAAACATTTAACATACTGCCATGCAGTCCAGCTAGATTGAGCTTCCAAGGCTGGCTCCAAGGTTGTTCAGGATCTCCTGAAAACAAGATAACAAGATAGGCTCCTCATCCTTAGAAGTTCTAGAACTTGGAGTACTGACCTACAGAGCAGGTAGGTTTTCTGAAGCAGAGGACCTCGAGGGCCTTCAGAACTAGGGGCTTGTGGTTGGATGTTCACAGAAACACCATAAAATGTGGAACTGGATCAGAAAGTTATTTACCAACTCCCATTCTGGTGCTGAGGAACAAACAAACAAACAAACAAACAAACTAGATTTTTATTTTTTAAAAAATTATGGTCCTAGCTTCCATCTTCTCTATCCTAGCCAGTAAAGTCCAAAAAAGAGGTTATTAACAGACCCATTGTCCACACTCTATGTCAGGCTTTGTTAGCCCCAGCTATAAGTTCAAATAATGAAATAAAATCCATTTGCTCAGAAGTTGTGCTTACTTGAGTGGTGATTCTCTGCATCCGAAAAAGGGAAGAGAAACCCAAATAATATGTGAGATAGAAAAACAGTCTCTTCCTCCACAGAATGAGCTATCAGCTCTCAACTCAGATCTACTCTAACTAGGTCTACTCAGTAATAAATCATGTTGAAATAAATGGGCCATTGCTATTAGTGGGCATAACTAATTGAGGTCCATTAATTTCAATGTACCTGTAAACCTTGTTATCACCCATGGATGTAGCCTGGATTTTTGTTGGCCGGGGGGGGGGGGGGAGTAGCAGATCCTCACTTAGTTAAGTATTTGTGTTGGTTTTTATTGATTTAGGAGGGAAGCTGTCCCCAGCTCACCCCCCTTGGCTATTCCCATGTTTTCACCTTACAGTGGTACCTCAGGTTAAGAACTTAATTCGTTCTGGAGATCCGTTCTTAACCTGAAACTGTTCTTAACCTGAGGTACCACTTTAGCTAATGGGGTCTCCCGCTGCCACCACGCGATTTCTGTTCTCATCCTGAAGCAAAGTTCTTAACCCGGGGTACTATTTCTGGGTTAACGGAGTCTGTAACCTGAAACGTCTGTAACCTGAAGCATCTGTAACCCGAGGTACCACTGTATTTGTTTGCCAGTGTATGGAAGGATCACTAATTACCCCAGCATCTTGGCAGATGTTGTAATCATTCCTGCTCTAAAGGGGGGGGGGAATCCCCAAGCTGTGCTCTATCCCCAAGCAGAACACTGTTGGATTGGCTCAGGGTGGCTTTTAAGTCAGCCACAGTCTCTCAGCCTAATCTACCTCACAGGGTTGTTGTGAGGATAAAAGGCAGAGAGAACCACATATGCCACTTTGGTCTCTTCAGATTAATGGTGAGATATAAATGCAATAAATGAAACTACCGCAAATATTATGCCACCGCAATCATTAAAACAAACCAAAGCCGCTCTTCCCAGTGCACTGTCTCTGTGTTGTTGTTGTTGTTGTTGTTGTTGATGATGATGTTGGCCCCTTTATACAATTAAAATACTCAAACCAACTTGATGACACAAAATAAAAGCACTTAAAACTAGAAAAAATGTAAAACAATGAACAATCCAAAATGCATAAAATGCTCATCCAGCAGCATTTTAATAAGGACAAGTCCTACCCATCACACTAAAAGATTAACACTACTGTAGGAGGTGCCTGGGTAAACATACAAGGTTTTAGCCTAGCACCTAAAGGCTGACAAGGATGGTGCCAGGTGCATCTCCCTGGGGAGAGCATTCCATGGATGGGAGCCACCACTGCAAAGGCCCATTCTTATGTGGCCATCCTCTGCTGTTCCTCTGATAAAGACCTTAGAGCCCAGGTTGTGGGGAGAGGCAATATTTCATGTACATGGCCTTCCATAATGTTGTGGTAATTATGTTTGCCATAGCACACTAAAGGCCACCAGTTCAAAATCATGCAGAAACAGATAAGTGTTTTTAGAGGCCCAGTGTTACATAGTGGTTAGAGTGCTGGACTAGGATCTGGGAGTCCAGGGTACAAATCCCCATTCAGTCAAAAAGCTCACTGGGCCATTCACTGCCTCTAAGCCTGATCTACATTGCAGGGTTGTTGTGAGGAAAAAATGGGAAGCAGGGAACCATGTATGTCACCACATTGAAATACTTGGAGGAAAAGTGGGATAAAAATGTAACAAATAAACATAAAATACTGCAGTGCTCGACTGCAGATGCCCAGTGCTTTGCAGTTCCTTTTTTCTATAGACTTATAAAGGAAAATCTTTAATAAAAATCTTTTTTAAAAAAAATTTTAAAAAATGAACTTCCCCATGTTCAAAAAAATACCTTGCCCAGTATAGCATCTCTCTGGACAAGTATGGCTCCCCATACCTGAACTAACCTAAAAGCACCCCCCTGCTCCTGATCTAGATGGTAAGCAGGGTTCCTTCAAAAGATTTGCCCTTCAGTGCTACCATGCTAAAGAAATAAAAATGTTAAGTTGTAAGAAATCAATTCATATGTATGCAAAACATAGAAGATGTCTAAAAAACACATATTTGTATGTGATGCTCTGTCTGAACATCTAGCCTCTTGAAGCAGGAATCCCTGAACTCAAAATTTAAGGGATAACAGAGGACAAACAGAAAAGACTCATTTTCAACTGGCAAAAAATAATTATGTATGTATATATGTATGTATGGTATGTAATATCCAATGCCTCCTGTGAAATATGCTATTTGAATCCTTAGTGACTTTTCAGATTTGTGAGAATATCATAAGACCTCAAGTAAAATATATTGATATTTATAAATAAATTAAAAATCTTATTACTCCAGAACACCAATAATAATTAGTATTTTTCCAGAGAATGTGAACTTTGAAACTCTCAAAGCTAGATTGTGCCAAATTGATTTATGAAACTGGTCACATATGAAAGGGATATTCTGAGCAGCATTACACAGTTCTGGCCCTTTTTTGTGTGTGTTCTTAACCATCTGAGGAGGAGAAGACTTCTCTGGCACCTTTAGGCTCCCAATCCCCTTCTCCCACTGCTGAAAAAAGAAGAAGAATTTTTAGTCAATAGGAGGCTATTTTCAAGCCTAATTGTGCTGTGGGGAGCAACTGGGTGGAAGTTAAAGGTGTGGAGCAGAGCGTTTCAGCAAATTTGCATTACCTACAGCAATTTCTCTAGCTTGCAAGGTGTGCCCATAAACTCTAAAAAGTTGGTGACCCCTGCTATGACAAAAATGCTCATTTTTTATGTATTTTGCATTATGTATGCTTTTGTAATTGTCACACTGAGCCATGTCTGTATTAAGCAACAAATAAATGTTATAGAAATTAATAAATGTAATAAAATAATAAATATGCACACTTAAGACAAAAATCCCACTGAATAGTAGTTCTTAGCTATTAGCAGACCAACACAGGATGGGGCTGTACCAATGTTCAGAACTTCACAAAAGCATCAAATGGATACTGTTATGCAGTGTATTTTTCCTTTACAAGATGCAACGTAGATTATGTTCATTGTGTTGGGAAATGAAGTATTTATAACCTAACCAGATACATTGCAAGCCCAAGTAGGGCTGCATAACAAGGAGTAAGTACCAGCTACAATGAAATCAGAAGGTGAACAAATAATCTCAAAATATCTGCATCAGAAATCTACCAACTTTATTAATGCTTCAGTGTGTATTCCTGCAAACATTCATTTTGAAAGTGTCCATGCTAGGTGTAATCTAAAAAGAATTTCTTGCATCCTACAAAATTTTTACAAAGGCAGCATACATTCCTGTTTTCCCTCAATATGCAAGAAGTCAAACAATTCACAAGTTCAAGGGAACTATTGGGGTTTCACGTGTCAACCCACTGACAGTAAACAATTAGCACAAAACTGCCCCCACATCTTGTCTTTAAGAATGTTAAGCAAAAGTATTGGAATGAAAAATCCCCACATTTAGAAGGGGCCTAGTCAAAACATACAGCTAAAAGTATAAATCTCATAAAGCTGAATCTGTTCCCTGATCTTGAAAGAGATCTGTAACTACTAAGCAGGTGGTTCTGCTTTGCTGGGTGCACCAAACCTATTAGAAGATGGCCAAGTACACAATTGTCTAGACTATGTTGTCTCCTAAGATGTCTGGGATGTGGCGAGAAGTACGACGAGCTCTGTCTTCACTGGTCACTGGAGACAAGCGAACCCCTTCTTCCCATGGAGTTCCATCACTTGCAGCATTTGAGGAAGAGGGGGACATCATGATGACCCGAAGAACTGCAGCTGCAGAGAGTGGTGGAGCTCTGCGCTTGCAGCCATGGTAAGATGGAGGAATATCGAGGACATGGGTCACCGAAGGAACGCAAAGGTACTGACACCACCACTGATGGCATCGCATGCAGCAGGACCTCAAGAAATGTCGCAATTTGGGGTGGTACAAGCAGACCCCAAAACAAACAATTTCAGCAGCAACGAGTATGATGATGATAATATTCATGTCCCAGTCAACTAGGAAGAGAAAGGGGAGTGGCACATTGTCACAATCACAGCTAAAAGTCCAGGTCTTTTCCCTCCCCTCCAAAAATATTTTTTCCCCTGTGCTTAAATACTCATTTCTTGACCTACTAGCAAGCTGCACAATTCCCTTCTCTCCTAACCTCTCCAGGGACACTTTTTTGGCCAGTGTAAAAGGCTTACATCACCCACTTGCCACTTATACCCTAGGAAGCATTATTCCACACTGACACTCTAAACCTGTTTTTCCATACTTATAGGTGACAGGAAGTTGTAATTTGCTAAGGGTGCTGGGAATTGTTGCACAGTGGGGCTAAACTACAATTCTCAAAATTCTTTGTGGGAAGTCGTGTGCTTTAAATGCATGGCGTGTATGCGGTCTTAGGGGTGACTACGTACATTAGGAACTAAAGCAAGTCCGGCCAATACATCTCTTTATAGTTTTAAGCAGCTGGTTAATACACACTCCCCCCCCCCAGGCGTCTGGAGAAAGGAAGACTGATTAGACAAATGCGCATTAGTTGCTACTGCTACAGAGACTAGAAATTACTACTTAGCTATTAGTTACCACTTGTGTTAATGATTGTGCCGTTTTATGTCTTTTTTTGGTGTCATCTTATTCGGTTTTGTTCTCAACAGCCCTATGAATTGCGCTAAAGGATGGTACATAAAATCATTTCGTAAATAGTTAATGCGTAACTTCACGCACAAGTAAGGAAACGCAGGAGATAGTTTGACCGATAAACAACACCAGGGGTTCCCAACAAAATTTTCTCGAGGACCCCTCATCGAGCTGCTATTGTGACAAGGACCCCCATTAATTCCTAATCCTAAAATTAAAAAGTGAGAGCCAAATTAAGAGTCATTTTATATTTTATATTTATACGTTTTTTACAGTTACAACAGAGTACTCCATCAGTATACAGTTAGTTTTAATTTTCAGTTCTTAATGAGATGAGTTAAATCTGTCCTTTGAGTCCATTATTTCTGAAATATTAGGTTCCAAACTTGAAACTTTCACTCTGAAATCCGACCGCATGTCGAGCCTTTCTTGTAGTCCTTGCGGCATACAGCAGAACTACTGCCTCTATCTAATTCTAGTTTTGCGCTAGACTCTGCTCATGCAGGAAGTGGCCAAAACAAAAAATATGTTATCATACGAAATATATTTAATATATTTTTTATTCTAATAGGATCTTGAGGACCCCTCTGGCATAGCTCGCGGACCCCTGGGGGTCCCCGGACCACCTGTTGGGAACCACTGAACAACACTGTTAGCGCAAAGCGGGCTCTTTGGGGGATGCGCCCCCATGAACTACCCTCCCGCAACAAATGGGGACCTATTTCCATGTCCTGCAACCAGTTTACCTAGTTCTTAACTCCCGATTGCTCACGCAACTGCTGCCCTTACTGTGGTACCCCGTAAAGTCACAGAATGCCCCCAAAGCCCCCAGGAAACTGACGGACTCCACAACGCTCCACAGACAATCACTGTGAATGGAAATAGGAGACGACTTTGCTTAAAGAAGAACCCAGGATCAGTCTCTGCCATCTTCAGATGGCACCCGGAGGAGAACCAACCCACTTGTCTAAAAACCCTGCCAGCCAATGCATACGATACTGAGTTAGATGGACCAAGGAACTTAAAAACAGCTTCCCGTGTTCCTTTACTCTCATTAATAGCCCACCCGGCCACCCTAAAACCAAGAGTAGATGCCTTACCTCCGTTCACGGGTCCGGACCAGTCTATCCCTTCAACTTCGTCGTTGTCAAGGTACGCCATCAATGGGCTATCAGAGAAGGAAAGTTCGTCGTCCAGCCAGATTTCGTCTGGAGAGAAAAAATCCACCTCTCCGAGGAGTTGCTCCAGGCTTTGGAAGGTGTCCTTCCTCGGTACCTTCTCGGTCCCCACGGCCACTCCCCCTAAAGCCGCCAGCAGAACGAGGGCGCAAAGCAGATCCCGCTCCATGACGCAAAAGCCTGCAAATGTGAGCTCCGTCGGAGGAAACGTCCTTGTGTCGGCCCACACTCTCTGCTTGTAACTAGTCTTCCTAAGTAGCAGCCGGATGCAATCCAATTATAAGCCCTCCCAACTCGCCTTGATTCAGGGCCACTGCTCTCATTGTGCCAGCTTGGCAAAAACGTAGTCCACAAACCTCAGAAAGGCGCAGTAATTATCTTTGAGGGCCACAGTTTTATACAGATTAGTTTTTTGTTGTATCTTAAAAAATTCTGATAATATTTTACCTTTTATATTTTATACTGATGCTTTGAAACCACGGAGATACATATCTCTTGTTGAATTGGTACAACATCCCATTTTGAAGTTGATCTTACAAGAAAGCTACTACAGAATAAGGAAACTTATGTAAATTCAGATGCAAGCCAATTGAAAGTGAACAATAATTGCCTTGTGGAGGATTTTAAACAAGTTTTGATAGACACAGTGGTACCTTGGTTCTCGAATTGACTCCTGAAATTGTTCAAAAACCAAGGCATGGCTTCCGATTGGCTGCTTCCTGCACTCAAGTGGAAGCCGTGTCAGATGTTCGGTTTCCAAAAAACCTTTGCAAACTGGAACACTTACCTCCAGGTTTGCAGTGTTCAGGAGCCAATTTCTTCGGCAACTAAGCTGTTCAAGAACCAAGTTTCCACTGTATTACTGAAATTGCAAAGGAGCTAGAAACACCAGCAAACTTCCAGACAGAATAAATTAGAAAAAGGAGAAAGAAATGGCAGTTTGTGCATGAGGCCCAAGGTCCAAAGCAGAAATTCTAAGTAGGTTTCTACTACACCATGCCATCTGTTGAAGAGAGATTCCAACAGCTACAATATTATTCTGTTTCACCTCCTCGACGATATATACCAGGCATGTCCAACAGGCAGATTGTGATCTACCAGTAGATCATTGGACACCTGTAGTAGATCACTGGCTCTCCCCAAAGAAGCTTAACAACTTTGGCTCCCCTAAAAAAAGCTCAAAAACTTTGACCCAAACCCATCAAAACAGGGCTTTCCTTATACCATAGTAGATTGCAGTCTCTTGGGAGTTGGCCAAGTATCCCCCCCCCCAAAAAAATCTACTGAATATGTACTTAAGGCTTGCAAGATTTTGTGCTCACAACTTACAACAATAACACAAAGGCTTCCAAAGTCTGTGCTGCCGCATGGAATATTATATTTCTCTTCATGCTACAACAAAAACTCCGCGATAATGTACCTAATGTTGCTGTTGCTTTAAGCAGCATGTGTTGAATACGGTTTATCAAATCTCCAATTTACAAAAAGTTTACATGTGCTCAACAATGTTGCAAAAGAGACTGGCTGGTTTTGAAACTACATCAACTGAAACATGCCCAAACCACAGCACTTCAGTTAAAGGAATTGGTGACAAAATTTGCAAAACAAAAGACATGCAAAGTGAGATTTTGATGTGCCTGAAATTGAAACTTTAAAGAGACTTGCAATTTAATATCACAATTCACAAGATTATTCAAAATGATTTGTGTGCTAAAACATTTTCTTTCTAATTTTAGAAGATAAGCAAAGATTGTTGTATTACTTATTCTTGCAATTTAAAACAAATTCAACAGTTTTAGGTTGGAGGATGGATGGCGGCTAACAGATTGAGACTTAAGACTGCCCTGGCAACCTGGTTCAGCTGGCTTGGTCCTGATTCTTGCTCGTCCGTCAACAAGGAGTCTCATACCGTTCTCTTCTCCCTGCTCAGGAATAGGCCCAAATGCCTCCTGCTCCAGATGGGCAATGGACAGGGCTGGGGGATCCCATCTGAGGGTTCCGCAGCCCTGCAAGTAGTGGGATCTACTCCTTTGTAACACATGGCTCTAGTCCATGGATAGGCAAACTAAGGCCCGGAGGCTGGATCTGGCCCAATTGCCTTCTGAATCTGGCCCACAGACTGTCTGGGAATCAGCATGTTTTTACAGGAGTAAAATAAAAAAATTCCTTCAGTAGCACCTTAAAGACCAACTAAGTTTTTATTTTGGTATGAGCTTTCGTGTGCATGCACACTTGAATGTGTCCTTTTATTTAAAATGCATCTCTGGGTTATTTGTGGGGCCTGCCTGGTGTTTTTACATGAATAGAATGTGTGCTTTTATTTAAAATGCACCTCTGGGTTATTTGTGGGGCATAGCAATTCATTCTCCCCCCCCAAAAAAAATATAGTCCGGCCCCCCACAAGGTCTGAGGGACAATGGACCTGACCCCTGCTACTAGGCTATGTCCTGAGTAGTAAGCCCTGCCAAGTTCAGTAGAGTGCTCTTCCTCCTAAATAAGTGTTCCTAAAATAGGAACACTTATTTAGGAACACAGTATAAAATAGGAACACTTATTTTAGGAACACTAAATAAGTGTTCCTAAAATAGGAACACAGATTCAGAGCTGATGAAGCGGCTGGGCCAAAGCCGAAAGGACGCTCAGTTGCGGATATGCCTGGAAGCGAAAGGAAAGTCCGATGCTGTAAAGAAAAATATTGCATAGGAACCTGGAATGTAAGAACTATGAGTGGAGGTAAGCTGCATGTGGTCAAAAATGAGATGACAAGAATAAATATCGACATCCTGGGCATCAGTGAACTAAAATGGAAGGGAATGGGCGAATTCAGTTCGGATGACTATCATATCTACTACTGTGGGCAAGAATCCTGTAGCAGAAATGGAGTGGCCCTCATAGTCAACAAAAGAGTGGCAAAAGCTGTAATGGGATGCAATCTCAAAAATGACAGAATGATCTCGATACGAATCCAAGGCAGACCTTTTAACATCACAGTAATCCAAGTTTATGCACCAACTACCGGTGCTGAAGAAAGTGAAATTGACCAATTCTATGAAGACCTACAACACCTTCTAGAAATGACACCAAAGAAGGATGTTCTTCTCATTACTGGGGACTGGAATGCTAAAGTAGGGAATCAAGAGATAAAAGGAACAACTGGCAAGTTTGGCCTTGGAGTTCAAAATGAAGCAGGGCAAAGGCTAATAGAGTTCTGTCAAGAGAACAAGCTGGTCATCACAAACACTCTATTCCAACAACACAAGAGACGACTCTACACATGGATATCACCAAATGGACAGCATCGAAATCAGATTGATTATATTCTCTGCAGCCAAAGATGGAGAAGCTCCATACAGTCAGCAAAAACAAGACCTGGAGCTGACTGTAACTCAGATCATCAGCTTCTTATAGCAAAATTCCAGCTTAAACTGAAGAAAGTAGGAAAAACCACTGGGCCAGTAAGATACAATCTGAATCAAATCCCTTATGAATACACAGTGGAAGTGAGGAACAGGTTTAAGGATTTAGATTTGGTGGACAGAGTGCCTGAAGAACTATGGATGGAGGCTCGTAACATTATACAGGAGGCAGCAATGAAAACCATCCCAAGGAAAAGGAAATGCAAGAAAGCAAAATGGCTGTCCAACGAGGCCTTACAAATAGCGGAGGAGAGGAGGCAAGCAAAATGCAAGGGAGATAGGGAAAGATACAGGAAACTGAATGCAGATTTCCAAAAAACAGCAAGGAGAGACAAGAGGGTCTTCTTAAATGAGCAATGCAAAGAAATAGAGGAAAACAATAGAATGGGGAAAACCAGAGATCTGTTCAAGAAAATTGGAGATATGAAAGGAACATTTCGTACAAAGATTACCATAATCAAGGACAAAAGTGGTAAGGACCTAACAGAAGCAGAAGACATCAAGAAGAGGTGGCAAGAATACACAGAGGAATTATACCAGAAAGATATGGAGGTCTCGTACACCTCAGGTAGTGTGGTTGCTGACCTTGAGCCAGACATCTTGGAGAGTGAAGTCAAATGGGCCTTAGAAAGCATTGCTAATAACAAGGCCAGTGGAAGTGATGATATTCCAGCTGAACTGTTTAAAATTTTAAAAGATGATGCTGTTAAGGTGCTACACCCAATATGCCAGCAAGTTTGGAAAACTCAGCAATGGCCAGAGGATTGGAGAAGATCAGTCTACATCCCAATTCCAAAGAAGGGCAGTGCCAAAGAATGCTCCAACTACCGCACAATTGCGCTCATTTCACACGCTAGCAAGGTTATGCTTAAAATTCTACAAGGCAGGCTTAGGCAGTATGTGGACCGAGAACTCCCAGAAGTGCAAGCTGGATTTCGAAAGGGCAGAGGAACCAGAGACCAAATAGCAAACATGCGCTGGATTATGGAGAAAGCTAGAGAGTTCCAGAAAAACGTCTACTTCTGCTTCATTGACTATGCAAAAGCCTTTGACTGTGTCGACCACAGCAAACTATGGCAAGTTCTTAAAGAAATGGGAGTGCCTGATCACCTCATCTGTCTCCTGAGAAATCTCTATGTGGGACAGGAAGCTACAGTTAGAACTGGATATGGAACAACTGATTGGTTCAAAATTGGGAAAGGAGTACGACAAGGTTGTATATTGTCTCCCTGCTTATTTAACTTATATGCAGAATTCATCATGCGAAAGGCTGGACTAGATGAATCCCAAGCCGGAATTAAGATTGCTGGAAGAAATATCAACAACCTCAGATATGCAGATGACACAACCTTGATGGCAGAAAGCGAGGAGGAATTAAAGAACCTTTTAATGAGGGTGAAAGAGGAGAGCGCAAAATATGGTCTGAAGCTCAACATCAAAAAAACCAAGATCATGGCCACTGGTCCCATCACCTCCTGGCAAATAGAAGGGGAAGAAATGGAGGCAGTGAGAGATTTTACTTTCTTGGGCTCCTTGATCACTGCAGATGGTGACAGCAGTCACGAAATTAAAAGACGCCTGCTTCTTGGGAGAAAAGCAATGACAAACCTAGACAGCATCTTAAAAAGCAGAGACATCACCTTGCCGACAAAGGTCCGTATAGTTAAAGCTATGGTTTTCCCAGTAGTGATGTATGGAAGTGAGAGTTGGACCATAAAGAAGGCTGATCGCCGAAGAATTGATGCTTTTGAATTATGGTGCTGGAGGAGACTCTTGAGAGTCCCATGGACTGCAAGAAGATCAAACCTATCCATTCTTAAGGAAATCAGCCCTGAGTGCTCCCTGGAAGGACGGATCGTGAAGCTGAGGCTCCAATACTTTGGCCACCTCATGAGAAGAGAAGAATCCTTGGAAAAGACCCTGATGTTGGGAAAGATTGAGGGCACTAGGAGAAGGGGACGACAGAGGACAAGATGGTTGGATAGTGTTCTCGAAGCTACGAACATGAGTTTGACCAAACTGCGGGAGGCAGTGCAAGACAGGAGTGCCTGGCGTGCTATGGTCCATGGGGTCACGAAGAGTCGGACACGACTAAACGACTAAACAACAACAAAATAGGAATATAGGAAACCATCAGACCATGCTTCCATCTAGGTCAGGATTGTCTGCATTGACTGGCAGCAGCTCTCCAACAGGGTTTTTTGTTTTAATCCTGGAGATTTAATCCTGGAGGTGCACAGGATTGAATGTGGGACGTTCTGCATGTAAAGCAAATGCTCTTTCACTGAGCTGCAGCCCTGCCCAAAGAACAACCTTACGTATCTAGCTTTTGAAAGTCCTTCTGGGTTGAAGGGATCTTACTCCTTTTTGACAGGCTAAGTTACAGTTTGGTGGTGTTTCCTTTTGAGTAAGTGACCTTAGAACTGCCTTGAGTGAACTGCCTATGGCAGGCATGGAATTGGCATCACCGAATCAGGAAATCTTAGTGGGCCCAGGTTATGGTCTGAAGACATGGGAGGCAACGTATTTCCCTATACTGTATATTCCCACAACCCTCATGAGTTCCATGATGGGATAAAAATGCATGAAAATACATAGAAAATAGATTATAAAAATACAGTCGTGTAGGAAGCAACAGTTACTTTTTGTGATTTTCCCTCTGCTAGCAATACTGGAGGCCATCATATCCCATAAAACGGCAGCATTTGTGAAAAAGATCTGATTCTCTTATACAGTACTACCATTGTACACATGTCTATTCAGAAGTAAGCCCACTGCATCCTTGAGCAGTCACAGCTTGAACCATTGGGATAAACAACTGGGGATATGGGCTACACTTCCAGAGGCTTATCTGTGTTTGGTTCATGCCTAGTCACAGCTCTTTTCATTTTGCTTCTCTGTTTTATTCAAGTAAAGAAAAGAAACATTAAAAAAAAGACACACAAGACATAACTATGAACTTAGTCTCAGTGTTATTTGTGGATGCACAGGAAAAAGACAGAACTCTAGCAACCATGAAGAAAACATACAGATGGCAATACAGAAAGCCAAGAAAGATAATGTATAGATTTTAAGCTAAGGAGCAAAACAGTTCGTTTATAATATCAGTTCATTTATAATATCTGGGGGATCATGGGGATGGATTTCACACCCTTGGCTAGCCACATTAGAAACATTATATACAAAAATTGGCATATTGTGGAAGACATACCTGGCTGTATAGATCCCCCCCCCTTTTAGGGTTGAGGAAGAAAGGAACTTTATGTAATCAATTGGTCAAGGCTGATTGTTTGGAATCACCATCCACTGTCACTAAAGGCCACTATAGATGCGGTTCATGCAATATGTGCCCCTACAGTTTGCAAGTAAAAGAAATAAAAAGTGAACACATGCAGTTCACTTTTAAAATCAACTCTATGACCACTTGCAACTCTAAGAACGTAGTTTATTGCATATGGTGCCCTTGCAACAAATTGTATGTAGGAAGCACTACACGGTCACTAAAGGTACGTATAGGGGAACATAGATCACGCTCATTTTTACAGCTCATTTTTTACAAATGAAGCACAGTGACTCTGATATAATGTTTTTTGGCATTTGGCAGTATACACCCAAGAAAATACCACAAGCAGGACATTTTAAAAATATTGAGACAACAAGAAACTAAATTGATTTTTATGTTTAAGACATTACAACCGGACGATTTAAATTCAGATCTTGACCTTTCTGTATTCATTTAAACTAACACACCAGCAGTATAACATACAGAAATTATAGAGATACTGTAAGTGTTATTAGTATTCACATTCTTCTGGGCCCCCCTAATTGTCATCCCTAATTACTATCACCTGTGAACCAACCTTTTGTATATAAGTGTGCTCCAAACACAGGATTTTTGCTTAGTCAATACATGCTCAAACTAAGAAAACTCTGAACATAAGAAATGTAAGTATTTCTTTATATGTACATGTATTTTAGAAATTGTACTACTGTATTAGTCCAAATAATAATTAGAATTTGATTTATATCACCAGTGAATATGTAAATGTATCAAAGCTGCATGAGAGAACCTTTCGAAATAAAAACTTGAGCATTGTGGCCTAAGCCAAGATAAGTGGCTTCATACGAATTATTTGTTTGTAGATGTATATTAGTAATTTAGTTCGATTACTAATAAGACCTGGTTTATACCTACAAGTGAATGTATTAAACATAACAGAAAGCAGAAGGAGAAACTACTGAAGAAGCCCGTCATATGGGCGAAACAGGTGAAAAACGCCGGCAGCCTGTCTATAATTGACACTTCGTTCGACCTGCTGCCACTTTGCTGACCGCTACATAGCCTCAAAGACTGTAAAGACTGGTTTGCCTTTCAGTATTTATTTGTATATGCTATCTGCTTGACTTTTGGTTTTGGCTTCTGTGCCAGCGTTTGTATATGGTTCTCTTATTGTTTTCTTTTTGTACTAATAATACTTGATTGAAACTTGATTGAATCTTGTGCCTTTGCGTGCTGCTTGTATTGTATTGGCTGTTTCAAAGCACAGCTGTTGACCTCTTCTTGCAACAGCCTCAAAAAGGGAGACCAAATTTAGGTAGCTGAGGGCACTGGTTCAGTTTCCAAAATAGCCCCTCTATCCCACAAAAAGGACCACAAAATAAATCCTGTGGTATTTTAAATAAAGAACTTACAAATTTATTATGGCAAAAGATTTCATGGACTACACACACACAAACCCATCCTGAGCACATGCAACTTCACAATTCTCAGCAAAACAAACACATGCAAAAAAAAAACACTTGATATGTAAAAGGAAAATGCACAATTTTACATTTAAAACTAATAAAAATTTGCCCTGCTGGATCAAGACATTGGCCCACCTAGTCCACCATCCTGTTCTCACACTGGCCAACCAACTGCCCCAAAGTGAATTTCACTCGACTCGCCATTATTTTTTTATACCTTGGGCCAGTCATTAACACTCAGTGTAGCCTACATAATAGCAGAATAATAATCTGCTGGATCAGGTCAATGGCCCATTTAGTCCAGCATCCTGTTCTCACACTGGTTAACCAGATGTATATAAATGCGAGCCAAGGCCTCCGCCCCGCCCTGTATCTCCATTCCTTGGCCCTGGCCTGACTCTGTGGGTTTGGGCTAGTTGCGTTGCTTGTTGTGTGAGTGTTTGCAGGGGGGTGTTTTTGGGTTGCGGCCTGTGGCTGTGGGCTGTGGTGTCCTGTGACTGTGGCTCTGGGTTTGGCCGTTTGCCTTTGTCTGGTAATGGCCGTCTTGGTGGTTTCCGTCCTTGGGCTTTGGGGGTGGAATGGCTGTTGCGGCTTTGGCAGGGGTGGTGGGGACGTCGGGGTAGGGCCTGGATCGTGGGGTGGGTGTGGCAGTGTCAGGGTCCATCCTTGGGCTTTAGGTGTGGAATGGCCGTTTTGGCGGTTGTTGGACGGTGGTTGATGATGTAATGATTTGGCCCGGCCCTTGGAGATCTGCCTTTCTATTGGATGCTGCTGGAGTCTTCAGACCTTCTGCTGGTAATGTCTAATTTGGGCGCCACTTTTTGTGTTTAATCATTATTTTAGGTGTGAAAGTGTGGGGCAAGGTAAGCTTTGGGCAAGGTACGCTTTGCCCTAATTTGATGCAATTCAGTTCAGCGGTTACGGTGCAAGGGTGTTACCTCCACGCACGTAGTGTCTACATTTTTATATAGATAGTTACCAATTATGTTAGTTCAGTGATTAACAAAAGTCTCCAGGGAGGCCCAAGTTTGCAAGCCGGGAAGACTGTTCCAGGCTTTGTCACAGTTGCAAAACAATTTGCTGATCTCCCAGCACAGACATGACAACTGTCCAGGCCGCCTTAAAAATCCTCTCATTCAATGTTAAAGGCCTGGGCTCAGCCCTAAAAAGAGCTGGAACTGAGGCAGCCCTACAGAGAGAGCCCCCAGACATAATTATGTTGCAGGAAATTCATCAACATGTCCAAAGTCTGTTTCAGGGGCCTAATGCGGCCCGCCGGTCGGTTTAATTTCCAGTTTATTTCCTGGGGTAAAATCCAAAAAAAACCCCTCAACAACAACTTTAATCATAAAAGAAACACAACAACTCCAACCCTTAAAAAAGCTCAACAACTTCAATCTTTAAAAAAGGTAAACAACTTTGGTTGGCCCCCCACAGCCCTTCACTTCATCAAATCTGGCCCTCTTTGAAAAAGGTTTGGACACCAAACCCTCCAAGTCACCACTACTAAAGGGACGATGGCTCATTGAGCAACTGTGTGCACCTGCCTCTTCCAAAAGTAGAGGCATATCATGTTCTCCAAGCAGTGCCCATCTCCTATGAAAGACTCTAAAACAGACCCAAATGGCAGGTTTCTTTTTGTTAGAGGCTCAGTGGGTACTATGAATCCCACTCTGGCCTGCATATATGCTCCACATTTTGGCTAATAGGCTTTTCTTAAGAACACTGTGAAAAACCTGAATGACTTCAATGAAGGCTCTATTATAATTGGAGGGGACTTCAACTGCTGCCCTAATAACTCCATAGATCACAGCTCTTTCTGTCTTTCAAGAAGCAGCCAGGATAATCAGTTGCAGAGCATGACTGCCCACTGGGGCCTAGCAGACACTTGGAGACACTTAAATCCCACAGCTTGTGAATTCTCTTGTTTCTCTCACCAATTCAAAACATGGTCCAGGGTTGATTTTCTATTAGTAACTCCATATATTATGCAAAATGTGATTAGAGCTGATATTGGTGTCAGTCATGCCACTGTCTTAGTGTCTTTAAGTTTTGATACGCTCCCTCAAAGGTCCCCAAAAAGATTTTTTGATGATCACTGATAAGTGGAGAAAGATTCAAAACCCATTTTCAAGGGTCATGCTGTTGGCATGGAGGGACTGGGACTCAGTTCAGGTACGCAAATTCTCGCTATTGACTACACTGTTGGACCATCCATCATTCCAACAAGAGCATAAATATGGACAATTTTAAAAACTTGAGAAGGGCATCTACAGTGGTGCCTCGCAAGACAAATTTAATTCGTTCCACGAGTCAATTCGTTTTGCGAAAAAATTGTCTTGCGAATCGCAGTTTCCCATTGGAATGCATTGAAATTTCTTTCTTTTTTTGCCCATAGGAACGCATTAATTAAATTTCAATACATTCCTCTGGGAAACCGCGATTCACAAGACAAATTTTTCTCAAAATGAATTCGTCTTGCGAGTCACCATCAGATCGCAAGATGCATTCATCTTGCGAAAAATTTGTCTTGCAGAGCATTCGTCTTGCGAGGTACCACTGTATCTGATAAGAGACTTTCTGCCTAGAGTTAAAGCAATCTCTAAGCATGAGATCATGAAGAAACTGGATGATGCCCAGTTAACCTGGTTTCAATCTACTTTATTCAATTGTGCACATTTGCAAGATACCTAGAACACAAGGGGGAGGGCCTTCATTCTCTTATGTCATTTAAGTCTCTATGTTACAAATCAAAATATGACATAAAAGGAGCTACATCTTCAATTTGTAGCATTCTTTTAGAACAATATGCAGGTGATACAGGACACCTCCGGACAATATGGGGAAGAGACTTAGGGATCACAATTGCAGATAATAAATGGCAATCCGTTTGACATAACCCATCCCTATGAACATTCTTTGCTGATTTGCAGGAGGCTTCTCTTAAAATTATCTTCCTCTGGCACAGGACTCCATCACGTCTAGCCAAAATGAACACTAGCATCTCTCCTCTATGCTGGAAAGGCTGTGGAGAGATACAGTAGGCTCATATTTTCATGCATGGTGGAGTTGCAAGATTGTATACTCCTTTTGGAAAAAGGTGTTTTGCATTATTTCCAAAACTGCACAGCAATCCCTTCCACCCAATCCAGCTCTTGCCTTGTTATCGTTAGACTCAAATTTAAACAATAACCTTAAATGCAGAGACTTAGCATTCTTTCTATTAAAAATAGCCCGTTACTGGGGGGAAACCTATAGAAATCCCCATTGAAATCTAGGTACAGTAAATAATATTTGGAATGTGGCTCTAGCAGAATGCCTTACTTGCCACAGAAGGGTAATTAAAGGCATTTCAAAGATAGACACTATTGGTGAGACTTGGCTTCAATTCTTTTCCTACATAAATGAGACAGAAGATACTTTTATTCTACCCACAACACAAGAATCTCTGTGGAGAGGATGCTTGAATTGATAATTCATAAATAAACACATTGCTTGTATACAACATATGTACAGTAACTTATGTAATAAGAATGCACCACTGGACAAGTTACTATAGTTATATGTTGTTATATTACATGAAAACCAATAAAAATATTATTTTATTCTTTTAAAAAACAGAATGCAAACCCAAACCTTGACCTATGCCACCCACCTTCCTTTTGCAGTGCAGGATTATGATTGCTTAGAGACAACACAGATTGCTGCTTGACTACTCCTCTACACTTGCATGGATACCAAACAATATTGCCATGCTGAATGTCAAGGCTGGAAATCCTCTTTATAAGTGAACTGCATTGAACAGTTCTGAGTGAAGTTCAGGCTATAACTAAATACCCAGAACTTGCAGGAGTCAGCAATGGTCAGAATGAGAAAACAGTGAAAACAATAAATTAGGTGGAATAAAATTTCTTCTTCATTTTTAGGGGGTGGGAAGGAACAACTGTGAGAAACTGTCTTTCTATGTGATGTGTCCCTGCTGTTGAATTGCTTTGGGAATTTTTCCTAGGCCATTTAATGAAGATAAATAAATAGTATTCCTCTGTGGCGTTCTCTCGTATCCAAGCAAGATTGTCTTCCATGAACACGGTCTTAACAGTGAGTCTGTAAGTGACTGTGGAGGCCAATTCTGGATCCACACGTCCTTCCACAGTGGGGACATGGGGTTTTGTGCAGGAGTTGATTATGGTGAAGGTTTGCCAAACATGCCTTCATCTTAATCTTCCTCTTCCCCTTACCTCTCTTGCCCTGATCTGGCCACAGTGATCCATGCGATGGTCACCTCCAGGCTTGATTATTGTATCTCGATCTACGCGGGGCTGCCCTTGAAGCTGACCCAGAAACTCCAGTGGGTACAGAATGCCGTGGCGAGGCTCCTTACCGGCCACGGGATCACATTCATCCAGTGCTTTACCAGCTGCACTGGCTCCCGGGGGAGTACAGGATCAGGTTTAAGGTGCTGGTTTTGACCTTTAAAGCCCTATGCGGCTTGGGACCCTTGTACCTACGGGACCGCCTCTCCTGGTATGCCCAGTGGAGGACCTTAAGGTCCACAAACAACAATATTCTGGAGATCCCGAGCCATAAGGTGGCTAGATTGGCCTCTACTAGGGCCAGGGCCTTTTCAGTATTGGCCCCAACTTGGTGGAATGCTCTTTCACAGGAGACCAGGGCCCTGCGGGATTTGTCATCTTTCCGCAGGGCCTGCAAGACAGAGCTGTTCCACCTGGCCTTTGGGCTGGACTTAGTCTGACCCCTGTGTTTTTCCTTCCTCAGTTGACGGTCAATGTATTACATGCTGTAAATTTAATACCTTTTTTCCACAACCTCTCCCAGTCCTCCAACATAATGTTGTGCCCCACGTCCTTAGCTCAGTCAATCATTATCGATTTCACCTGTTCGTCTTTCATATGCCACTCAAGCAATAAATTATACATCCTTGAAAGATTTTTTGTTTTTGGCTCTATCAATTCCATTTTAAGTTTGGATTTCTCCAATTGAAAACCTATTTTCTTGTCCTTTTTATGCACTTCATTAATCTGATAATATTGGAACCAATCATTTTTATACACTTCATTAATCTGATAATATTGGAACCAATCATCTACATTATCTTTCAACTGCCCATACGATTTTAACTAACTGTATTTTTTTGCTCCATAGGACACAACTGACCATAGGACGCACCTAGTTTTTAGAGGAGGAAAACAAGAAAAAAAATATTTTGCTTTTTGAATTGTCCTAGGCCTACCAGCCAACCCCTAGAGGCCTAAGTGCCTTTTCCCCACCCCCCAATTAAATATTTGAGGAAGCTTCTTTTGCAAAGGGGTAAAGCTCCATTTTTTTGAGGATCAGCTCAAAGTTGTGCAGCTTTTTTTGCAAATGGGAAAAGCCCCATTTGGGGGTCAGCTCACAGTTGTGCATCTTTTTTTCAAAGGGGGAAAGCTCCATTTCTGAGGATCAGCTCAAAGTTGTTGAGCTTACCTTCCAAAGGGGAAAAAATCCTGTTTTATGGGGGTTCAACTCACAGTTCTGCAGCTTCTCTAGGAAAGGAAAGGGACCCATTTCTACAGTTTCCAGACAGATAATCTAATCAGCCAATCACATGTCCTGGGGAAACAAACAGCCTCTCTTGCAGACAACAATTGAGGCCTGGGCAAGGGGCCTGGGCGGGGTGGGAGCTAGCTGCCTTATCTCCCTCCCCATCTCTTCCAATCAGCTGCTGAGCGGGTCCTTTCATCACTCTCTTTCCCTCCTGTTAGCCCTTAGCTCTTTCTAAAAAAAAAAAAAGCATGATATGCCTTTCGCCGATGGGCAATTCAGCTCCAGGGACCACGCATTCGCTCCATAAGACACACAGACATTTTCTCTTACTTTTTAGGAGGAAAAAAGTGCGTCGCCAAAATATTTGGATAAATTTTGTAATCCACATTCAATAGTGAAATTGGTTGGGAATTCTTCACTTGCATTTTATCCATATCTGGTTTAGGGATCAGAGTAATAAAAGCCTTTTTCCAGGTCTTAGGTGCTTTGTCTCCCCTCATGATTTTATTGCAGACGTCAGTTAGTGGTTGGATTAACCATTTTTTTAAAACATCTTGTAATATTTCGCCATTAATCCATCTGGTCCTGGAGCCTTGCCGAGTTCCATCTGGCCTATTGCCATCTCAACTTCTTGTTTCGTTATCCTATCATTGAGTAGGGTCTTCTTCTCCAAAGGAATTTTCTGCAAACCTTCTGCGTCCACAAACTCATGTAATTTGTCCATATTCTCCTACTCTCTTTTTTACAACTGTTTATAATATTTCTGAAAATATTTTCTAATCTCTGCAGGGTTCTCCATATTTCTTCCTTCATCCATGATATTTAATTTCTGTCTCTTTTTCAATTGCCAGGCAAGTAACTTGCCACATTTGTTTGCCGATTCAAATGTCCTCTGTTTCATCATTTTAATTTTCCACTCAGTCTTTTGATTAACAATTTGATAGAATTGTGATTGTAGAACCTTAAACTCTTTTTGAACCTGTTGATTTTTTTTTATTTTTCCTTAAATTCCTTTCTTTTTCTTTCAATTGCGACAAAATTTTGTCCTTCTTTTCATTTATGGCCTCCTTTCTGATTGCATTTTGTTGTATAAAAAAATCCTCTCATCACTGCTTTGCTTGCATCCCAAACAACCCTTTCTTCTGTCTCTTGTCTGAACTAAATACCAGAGCCTTCTTCTTGTTTATTATTATTAAACCACCACACTTTTAAATAAATTGGGATTTCATACAGAAAGCCAGAGGGGCGGGGAGGCTGGCCGATGTGGCTTCCTTCAGATTAAATGCAGAATATTGCATTGCATCTATTGTACAGCGATGGTCATTTAACTGACCTGACCTGATCGGATCCGGTGTTGGGGGTGAGGTGCAGTGGAATTGGGCAAGAAAATGATGGTGATTTTTTAAAAGCAACTTTCCTCCACTCTTAGCTGCTGCCGGCAGCTTTGCGGGGCTGGAGGAGGTGGCTCCTCTGGCAGGGAAGAGGCAGAGGCTCTGGGCACCACACTGCGCCCAGCCTCTGCCTCTTCCCTGGCACCCATGCCTTGGTGGCCACAGCAAGCGGAGGCTCTGGGCACAGCGCTGCTTCGGTGCGGCAGACGAAGGCAGCGAGCTGATGCTGGGAGGCGCAGCATCCAGCCTCCGCCTCTTCCACGGCGTCCTCCAGAACTTAGCACCATGGTTCCCCGCACCACTAGCCTCTATGGCTAAGACGCCCCTGATGCTTCCCCTTCCCATGTTTTCTGTTTAAAAAAGAAAGAATCAGTGTGGCATGATGGTTAGAGTGCTGAACTAAGATATGGGACACCAGGGTTCAAATCCTCATTTGGCTATGAAACTCGTGGGGTAACTGGGCCAGTCACTGTCTCTCAGCCTAACCTGCCTCACTTGGTTGTCGTGAGGATAAAATGGTGTAAAAATACTATAGGGTGAAAAGTGATGGAGAGCAGTGCAATAATTGCCAGAAGGCCCTCCCTATCATTCCTAATAAAGCCTGATGTTCCTAAGTGTGGTGGAGAGCCTCTGTGGTCAGCACTGAAGGAAGGTTCCAGTGCCAGTTTATTATTACCCACCTTTCATCCAAGAATCTCAATGCAGCCTACATGGTTCGCTCCCTGTGGGATGCAAAGGGTTAAGTGCAGTCAAGTCACAACAATCCCTAGATAGTCCACTTGGAGGACTGAGGAGGAGGATATGACTAAGCGTAGTTTCCTCTTCCTTCACATGCAAATGAGTTGAGGAAGTGGCAGATAAATCCTGAAGGAAACAGCCATTTTCCCTCTCTTGGACCAGACCTCTTGGACTACACACATCTTAGTGAGTCTCTCCCTCAAGGCCTCCAGCCTAGAGAGAGAGATGAGATGGAGTCTCACTTCTTATAAGTGAACTTCACAATGTATATATTACCTTTTAACTAAGCAAGTCTACCTCTTGAGTGTGCTGTACCTCGAGATGCTTGTAAGTAAACATCTTTTATACTTTTAAGAGCATTGTGTTGTGTCTTTCCTTTTAAGAGGGAAAAAGGGGAAATACCAGGAAAATACACTTTATTTTAGTGGCTTAAATCAAGCCTGCGCAAACGTTCTTCTGCTGTGTATTTTGCAAAAGGGGAATGTTTTACTCTGCTAAAGTTTTGTGCTTGCTAGCGCAAGCGGGGATAGGATATATTAAACAATATCTCCTCATCCACATTCCTGAACATTCCCACATAGGGTTATTGCGGCCCAGAGTTGCGTATTTTGTGTATTTTTGAAGGATTGATTTGGATTGTGATTTTGAACTCTGTAGGATTTTTCCAGTTAGGATTTCCTGGTTGAGCACATGGTCTCTTTGTTCTGCAGTGTGCTTGGGGGATTAACTACCCCTCCCCTCCCTCAGAGTTTACAGCACTGAGAAAGCTCAGAGGTAGTGAAGATATTTTTGAGATTTTGAATTTGATTTTTGAAAGATTTTTGAATTTTGGAAATTTTTGAAGTTTTAAGATGGCAAGCTCCAGTTTTGATAGTGAGGCAAGACCAAGTTTTATGCTGCTGGATGACAATAATTTTGTGCAGTGGAAGCAGCGCGTTTTAGTTTATCTTGCTGCTAGGCGTGTTCTGCAGGCCATTAAGGAAGAAAAGCCTACAGGAACCGATGCAGAAGCTTTAGCTAAGATAGAAGCTTGGAGTATTAAAAATGATGAAGCCAAGCACATAATTTTGAGCAGTTTGAGGAATGAGCATCTATCAATGATAAATTTTGAAGATGATGCATCTAAGATCCTAGAGGACATTGAACGCATTTATGCACAATCTACAGAGAGTTCCTATAGATACTTGTTGGATAAGTTACTCAAGTTGAAGATGAATTCTAGAGAAGAGTTTACAGAGCATTTTAAGAATTTTTCTGAGATTGTTCAAAGAATTGCCCTTACTCCCAGAGCCTTTGATGATGTGACTAAAGTAACGTTTATGCTTGCATCATTGGGACCTACGTTTGCTCCATTTAAAAGTATAATGGATCACACAAAGGATTTAACTTTTAATGAGCTTATCAACCATTTAAGAGAGGAATGCAGAGATAGCCTTGATTCTCAAGAAAGGAATCCAAGGAGGAAGGATAGCAGCTATGCATCCAAGCATTTTGGAAAGTCCAGACAGACATCTAGAGAAATAATTTGTTTTAAATGCAATGGGAAAAACCACATAGCAAGGAACTGCAAGAGTCAAAATGGGGATAAAGTTGAATCCCACCCCTCAAAACCACAAGGTGTTAAGAAGGGGAGTCATGAGCAAACCATGTTGATGCAGGAGAGGAGTTTAGCTGTCCAGGATTGTGAAAATAAGCGCAATAAGTGGATTCTTGACAGTGGAGCGAGTTCTCATTTCTGTTATGAAAAGGAGTATTTTAATGAGATTAATGGGGATGAAACCTCTGAAATTGAGATTGCTGATGGCAACATTGTAAAGGCAATTGGTTCAGGAACTGTGAATTTGAAATTCAACGTAGATCATGAAACAATTAATACTAAGATAACTGAAGTTAAGTTTGCACCAAAGCTTAATTGCAACTTACTCAGCGTGTCCAGTTTGGACAGGAAAGGTTTTAAAATTACATTTGAAAAAGGACAATGTATTGTGACTAAGCATGATGAAGTTTATGTTCAAGGCACACTAAAGGATGGTGTATATGAGCTTAATGTTTCAGAGAACCAGCAGAACCAGTCTGCAAAGGTGGCGCAACCAAGTCAAAAGGACGAAGGAAGTCTGGAACTCTGGCACAAGAGACTTGGACACAGAGACACCAACGTTATTCTGGAACTACAGAAAGGTGATCTTGTGAGAGGTCTGCAGGTAAAGCAAAGCAACACAAATACACCAACATCAAAATGTATAACTTGTGTTAGTGAGAAAGCAACTAAACCTTCTTTCCCACGTTGTGCAGAGAAGAGAAGCACTAAAGTATTGGACATTGTCCATACAGATCTATGTGGACCAATGAATGTGTCTTCTCTAGGAGGTAATAAATATATTTTGATATTTTTGGACGATTTCTCGAGATTCTGCGTAGCCTACTTTATCAAGGAGAAGAGTGAGACAGTGGAATTGTTCAGGGACTATCTTAACATGGTCAAGAACAAGTTCCAGCGAGCCCCTTCCATTTTAATGTCCGATAATGGTGGGGAATTTTGTTCACATGAGATGCAGGCCGTCATGGCTAGAGAAGGCATATCACACGTGACCACAGTTGCCTACACACCCCAACAAAACTCAATTGCAGAGAGGAAATTTAGATCCATTTTGGAAATGACAAGGTGCATGCTAAAGGAAGCTAACTTGTCACACAGGCTGTGGGGTGAAGCGGCTCGTTGCTCAGTCTATCTTCAGAACAGACTGCCCACAAAAGGCGCAGAGCGCACACCATTTGAACTTTGGCATGGAAAAGCCCCAAATTTGTCACATATACGTGTATTTGGAAGTTTGTGCTACTATCATGTGCCCAAGGAGCACAGACACAAACTTGATTCCAGAGCGAAGGCAGGGATCCTAGTTGGGTACGCTTCTGGAGGAAAAGGATATAGAGTCTTGGATCCGCAAACTGGCAAGACAAGTTCGCAGCATGTAATTTACTTCGATGAGCAAGGCAAAGTTGATACAAAGGACACTGCCATTGATTGTTCCAAGGAGCCACAGGATGAGGAATTTGTGATTTTTCCTTTTGAACCAATACAAAGTACTAATCCAACTTCTAGTGTCGTAGCACCCCCTATAGGTGACACCCGAGAAGACGTGGAGGTCCAGGCCCCTGGCAGCACCAGAGACGAAGATGATGACGAGCAGCTGTATGGGGATATGCCACTGCTGGAGGAGGATGAGGAAGCTGATGCGGTCGAAAGACCAGAGGTCAGACGCTCATCCAGAACCAACAGAGGTGTTCCACCATTACGGCTGTCCTACCTTACAAGGTCGGCGTCTCCACAGGAACCTTCCAAATGGGAAGAGATAGAGAGGATGCCACCAGATGAAGCCAGTCTCTGGAGGAAAGCTGCTCAGGAGGAGATAGATGCACTTCATCGGAACAGGACCTGGACACTCACAGAACTACCTCCTGGTAAGGAAGCAATTGGAAGTAAATGGGTGTTCAAGGTTAAAAAGGGTTCAGAAGGGGAGGTGCAACGCTACAAAGCTAGGCTTGTGGCACAAGGTTTTTCCCAGAAGTATGGAGAGGATTACGATCAAGTGTTTGCACCGACAGTTCGATACAGCAGTGTCAGACTACTTTTAAGTATTGCAGCATCTAAGCAAATGTCAGTTTACCATATTGACATTGCGACAGCCTTTCTTCACGGCGAAATTTCTGAGCAGATTTATATGAAGCAGCCCAAAGGTTTCATTAAACCAAATGAGGCACATCTAGTGTGCAAGCTGCAGAAAGGACTTTATGGTTTGAAGCAAGCAGCGAGGGCTTGGAACCAGAAACTCCATGAGATGCTGGTGCAGCTTGGGTACAAGCAAGGGACTGCTGATAAGTGCTTGTACACCAAACAAAGGAATGGACAGTTTTCGTACATTTTAGCCTTTGTTGACGACCTTTTAATTTCTACGTCAAATGAGAAAGACTATAAAGACATAGTCAAACACCTCAACAGGGAAGTAGAGGTCAAGGAACTTGGAAAAGTGAAATACTACTTGGGAATTCAAGTTGAGAGAGAAGAGGATGGATCGTTCTTACTCAGCCAAAGGCAAAAGATAACTGAACTGATTGAAAGCATGCAGATGCAGGACGCACACCCAGTTGCGACACCGATGGCCACAGACTTCTTGAAGAATCAACAAGGTTCGAAGTTGCTGCCAAACAACACGCAATACAGGTCAGCGATTGGCAAACTTTTGTATTTGGTTACCACATGCAGACCTGACCTGGCAAGTGCAGTGGGGATCCTAAGTAGGAAAGTAAGTTGTCCCACTGAGCATGATTGGGCTGGAGTTAAGAGGGTTGTTCGTTATCTAAAGGGAACCATGGACTGTAAATTAAAACTGCCAGCTGTCAGAGACCCTAAACTGCTTGGGTACACTGTGCGGATTGGGCTGGGGACAATAAGGATTATAAATCCACAAGTGGCTATGTTTTTATGTATGGGGACGGAGCTATTGCATGGGGCAGCTATAAACAGAAATGTGTAGCTTTATCGTCCACAGAATCTGAGTACATTGCGGCTTCGGAAGCTTGCAGAGAGATCCCCTGGCTGGATCAGCTCCTGAAGGACTTTGGCGTGCCAAGAACGGGACCTGTCAGCTTGATGGAGGACAATCAGAGCAGTATGAAGCTGACACAAAGTGAAAAGTTCCTTGCACGCACCAAACACATTGGGGTCAGGTACCACTACATACGCCAGGTGATCGAGGATGGACTTGTTGAAATGTGTTACTGCAACACTGACCAGATGACTGCAGATGTCCTAACAAAGCCCCTGCCAAGAGAGAAGTTCCAGGATCTTCGTGGCAAGCTGGGACTCTTGGGTGGTTGATTAAAGTTATTTATGTATGTTTTTGTGTATGTTGTGAATTGCCTGAGAAGGGGTTTGTGGGATGCAAAGGGTTAAGTGCAGTCAAGTCACAACAATCCCTAGATAGTCCACTTGGAGGACTGAGGAGGAGGATATGACTAAGCGTAGTTTCCTCTTCCTTCACATGCAAATGAGTTGAGGAAGTGGCAGATAAATCCTGAAGGAAACAGCCATTTTCCCTCTCTTGGACCAGACCTCTTGGACTACACACATCTTAGTGAGTCTCTCCCTCAAGGCCTCCAGCCTAGAGAGAGAGATGAGATGGAGTCTCACTTCTTATAAGTGAACTTCACAATGTATATATTACCTTTTAACTAAGCAAGTCTACCTCTTGAGTGTGCTGTACCTCGAGATGCTTGTAAGTAAACATCTTTTATACTTTTAAGAGCATTGTGTTGTGTCTTTCCTTTTAAGAGGGAAAAAGGGGAAATACCAGGAAAATACACTTTATTTTAGTGGCTTAAATCAAGCCTGCGCAAACGTTCTTCTGCTGTGTATTTTGCAAAAGGGGAATGTTTTACTCTGCTAAAGTTTTGTGCTTGCTAGCGCAAGCGGGGATAGGATATATTAAACAATATCTCCTCATCCACATTCCTGAACATTCCCACACTCCCCTCACCATTTTATTCTCCCAACAACAACCCTGTGAGGTTGGTTAGGCTGAGAGGCATTGACTGTCCCAAGGTCACTCTTGGCCACCAGGACCATATAACACCAGTCCTAAAGGATCTTCACTGGCTCCCAGTTTACATTAAAGTGTTGATGCGGACCTTTAAAGTCCTAAACAGCCTCGGCCCTGTATACCTAAAGGAGCATCTCCACTTTCATCATTCAGCCTGAATGAGGTCCTCCTCCTAGGGTCTTCTGCTGGTTTTCTCACTACGAGAAGTGAGGTTACAGGGAAGCAGGCAGAGGGCCTTCTCAGTTGTGGCTCCAGCCCTGTGGAACGACCTCCCTTCAAGGAAATAAAAAACTTTTAGAAAACATGTGAAGGCAGCAATGTTTTGGGAAGTTTTTAATGTTTGATTTTTTTAATGTTTTTAATGTTTGATGTTTTATGCTGTGAGCCACCCAGAGTGGCTGGGGAAACCCAGCCAGATGGACGGGGAATAAATAATAAAATTATTGTTATTTATTATTTTTATCAGCAGCAGCAGCAGCATAAAAATGTAGAGTGGGAAGGGATCCATTCCTAACATGATAATAATGTTTGCTAAATAAGCATATGACAGGACTAAGACTCACAGAATTTCTGTATTCCTAGAGAAGATAGGTCTGTGTGATGTCATATCCTATACTTTTTGCTGCAGGAAATGGGACAAAGGCTCTTTATCTTCTCCTTCCTCCTTACCCCAATCTCTCTCTTCTTTCAAGCCAGCGATGTAAGCACAAGTAGATGCCTATCTTCTCAGAGCCCAGACCCTATTTTGGAAACTAGTTTCATACTTTGTAACTTAGAAGTATTTTTACCTGAATAATATATTTCCTGCTTTCATTGAAATGTAAGTAAACTTTTTTGTTTTTAGTAAAATGTGAATGGGAACAAAGAGAAGAAAGGTCAATGGACCACAAATAAACAGGGATAATTTGCCTAATTTCTAGCTACCTGTAAGCTGCAAAAGTGCATACAGTAAGTGTTTTACTCTGTTAAAAGTGCTTCACAGCCTGTTTACTCTGACAGAAGGTTTAAATTTTAATTTACAGATTTAATCCTCAACCCATCTCCATCATGAATTCCTTAACCATTCCTCATAAGATGTGGTTTCCAGACCATTGATCATTTTGGTTGCCCTCCTTTGCTCATGTTCCAACTTGTCAATAACCTTCTTGAATTGTGGCAACAAGAACTGGACACAGGACTACAGGTGTGTTTTGACCATGCCAGAATAGATCAGGACTATTCCTTTCCTTGAACGTGATGCTAAACTTCTGTTGATGCAGCCTAGAATTGCATTAGCTTTTCTTGCTGCTGCATCACAATGTTGGCTTATGTTAAGTCTGTGGTCTATTAAGACTCCTAGATCCTTTTCACATGTACTGCTGTCAAGGCATGTATCCCCCATGACTTTATGTTATTAAATGTTTATTCACAACATTTTCAATACCCTAGTTTTTAATAGTCACAGATTTTCCAAAGTTATTACCGTACATACAAGTATTACAACTAAATCACATCTGAGAATAAGATTTCACTCATGGCTGAGGGACAATCTGAATCCTGGTCTCCTAGGTCCTAGCTGAGCCCTCTGACCACTATGCCACACTGTCGCTGTGGTCTAAACCACTGAGCCTCTTGGACTTGCCGATCAGAAGGTCGATGGTTGGAATCCCCGCGATATGGTTGGTCTGTCCCAGCTCCTGCCAACCTAGCAGTTCGAAAGCACGCCAGTGCAAGTAAATAAATAGGTACCTCTGCTCTGCAGTGGGAAGGTAAACAACATTTCCGTGTGCTCTGGTTTCCATCACGTTGTCCCGTTGTGCCAGAAGCAGTTTAGTCATCCTGGCCACATGACCCAGAAAACTGTCTGTGGACAAACGCCAGCTCCCTCGGCCTGAAAGTGAGATGAGCACTGCAACCCCATAATCACCTTTGACTGGACTTAACCATCCAGGGGTCCTTTACTTTATGCCACACTGTCTCCTGCACATGAAACAGGAGTGGGATACAATCTCTTCCTCTACCTCCAGCCACAAAAGATATTGGGCTGGCCCTGGCCCAATGGGACTGGTACCATCCTTAAAAAAAAGAAAAAAGATTCAGATGTGTGTTCTAAAAAGTCAAATCCAGATTGAGTTGCTTTCCTTCTTTCTTTTTATACCACTCACTCAGGTTTACAACCATAGCTGAGGGAAACAAGCAGGGCTTGCCCTAAGATAGGGCAGAGTGAGGCAGCTGCCACGGGCACCAGATGCTGAGATTGTGGGATGTATCATCACTGAAGCAGTCAAGTACAACAATTTCCTGTTGCCTAGAGTGGACACACAGGGGAATGGGGCTGCAGACAGGGAGGACTTCCTGTCATACCTGCTCTGGAACCTCCTCTCCCTGTGTGTGACAAGGTAGATGGGCATGATGCTAGCTGACCATGATGGTAGATGGGTATGACGAAGGTAGATGGGCATGACGCTAGCTGACCATGATGCTAGCCATGCAGCCATCTTCTCTTTTTTTCCATTTTCTCCTTTTGGGCTTCTCTCTTCGACCTCCTCTTCTGGCGCTTAGCCATCACATAGCTCAACCCTACAGAGGATGGAAGCCACAAGGACAAGGTAGAAAGTCTGAGGCCTAGCTCAGACTTCCCTTCTCTACAAATATAACTGTAACCACGAAATAAAGCCTGCCTTCAGAGCCTGCCTTCAGAGCCTGCCTTCAGAGCACTGCTGTGAACTGAATGTAAGTAAAATTTACTATTTCTTTTAAAGAAAACTGTCGTGTTATTATTATTTTAAGAGGGAAATAAAGGGGAAATTTACCAGGAACAATCCAGACTGGACAAGCCAGACTAGAGTGCTTAATTTAAAGGATTCTAATGAATCATCATCTTGCTTCCAGCAATCTGCAAGGGGATGTGCTCTGCTGCTTGCTCACTAGTGTTGAGTGAGGAGGGATAATATTTAATCAATATACCCTCTCCTACCTTCCTCAACATTCCCACAGAGGTGTAGGGAGGGAACCGAGCTATTAAGTGCCATGTGGCTGCCCTGTACCTGCTATGCTAGCTTGCTGCCCTCAAGCACTTTGGACAACACTGTCCTTTCACCACTTTTGGAGACGGTTCAACTACCAATTGGCTTCTTCCTGTGCCTTGGGGCAGGACACCATTTTGTCGATTGCCTCGGGCAGCAAAATATCTTGACCTGGTCCTTGAAGCAAGTTAACAGTTAAACCCTTCTGCCCACCAGTTCCACTGTGCAAAACACCCTGACCTTTTCTATTAGAGATACATGAACCAGAATTTCAATACAAAGTCCTTGATTGCTTAGCTGCAACCTGCTTTCTCCTGGAGATGAATCATTTCCTGTTAATCAAGCAAAAGCAGCTACTGGCTACAGCCTTCGGAGAGAGCATCACATGACTGCCCCCCTTCCTTCCCACCAGAAGCTTCAACAAATCATTTCAGAAAACCTGGATGAAAATACACATTGATATTTTTAATGAATTTTATTAATGAATACATATGTCAAGAGCTTTGACAAAGGTCTGTGTGACATCTATCTGTCTATCCATCTATATCTTCTTCAAGCATCCCAGAAGCAATTGACTCAGAAGGCATGCGTTGCTGCCTGCTTGCCTTCTTCCTTTGCCTCTTCAGGGTCATACTAAGAAGTAGTCATATAATCCTAAAAGTCAAACAAAAAATCTTGGGGGCATTATGTGGCAAATAACTTCCATGGTAGATATGCTTATGCAGATATATAGAGATTAAAGCAACTAATGTAGACCAGTCAGTAAACAGAATTATTCACTGGTTAAAAATATTTTAGGTGTAAACATATCATGCCAAGGTGTTCACTAATCAAATTTTACACACAAAAGTTCAACAATATTTTCCTGTGTCGTCACTGAGAATGTTTAATTATTTTAAGACACAGCCTCTATGCAAAGTTTAGTGGTCCCTCTGGTCAGAGACACAGGGCTCCTAGGGGGGAAAGTAAAATATGAATATAATAGTGAGCAAATAGAATGGCATCTGTTGGGGCTAATCAAGATCTAATGGAGGCAGCTAAACCCTTGGGCTGGGGTAAAACGAGGCCCTGGTCAAATGGCACCACCCTTGCACATTTGCGTGGACAAAAACACACATAGGCTGGGAGTCTCAATGGCGCCCTCTCGAGGCTTCAATCGAGGGCAAAAAGACCCCAGGCTACCCACCCACGATACCACACCCTCACACCCCACACGGCTCTGCCTTGGGCCACACCATATGAAGCCCCAACAGCAATGGAATTTAGTCAGAAGATAAAAAACGAGAATTTAGGAAACCAGGCTGAGAAACACACATTTTTATTGATATTAAAATATTTATTGATATTAAAATTTAAATGTTTTATTGAAATTATTAATTTTCAGATACATATGACAAGCATACTGTGGAAGCCTAACCCCTTGAATAAGAGGACACGCTAATAGCTGGACCGAGCCCGTGGTCTTCTGCCGCCCTGGTTCGGCGGCGAGGGAGAAGGCTGAATTCGGAACGAGACAGGTTCTCTTGGATTCCATATCCTTCTCCCAATCCTAGCTCCCCCGGCTTGGGGCTGGGCACTGGGTGCGTTGCTGGATGCAGCAGCAGGACGGCCACGGGAACCTGGAAGACCCTTTGCACCAGCAGATGACGGTGGAGCCGATCTGGAGCAGGCAATGGAGGAGCCAGGATGCTGACGGGGTCTCACAGAAGAGCCGACCTCCAGCTCGATCTCTTCCTGTCTTTCACGGGTGTTTGTCTTCCTCCGCCAAAATCGTCCGAGAGTGTGGGGGAAACCCCGGTAGAATATCAAAGTAACAAAAACTCCTCCACAGAACCAGAGCATCCTTCCCCAGTCTGAAACAGAAGAAAGACAATGATAAGTGTGGGTTCTGTTACCCATTTGCTCGATTGCTCAATGGGACAAACTGGACACCCCAAGAATAGAGTGGGGGATTTTAACCAAAAGGCCGGGGGGCGAGTATGGTTAGCATCTGAGGTAGAGTATCTCACGCTGCAACCATTCCCCCCCCGTGTCTCACTTCACTCTAACACAGGACAGGACAGGAAAGGGTGCCATAGTAACTGGCGCCTGACTGTCCTCAGCTGAGAAGATTCCCTATGTCCCTCTGCACGGGAGCGGCCTAGAAACTAGGACACCACCACGGACTTCGTCGAGAGAAGTCGCCTGCCCCAACTCTGTGTACAAATCTTGCCCACCTCTTTCGGAGATACTTGCAGAGCCGTCAGCAAGCTAGTCCGTCCGTGCCAACCCAAAGTCTTCAGGCACATGAAAGACCAACGAATTTTTCACAGCACCATAAAACGTCTTAGCGCAGCCTAGGACTGGGCCCACACGACCCCCTCGAAGCATCTTCGAAGCCCTTCTTGCCCCCCAAGTCTTCTGAGCACTGGACTTCCCGTTCCTAGCCACCCTCCCCGGCTCCCTCCCGGTGTGCCCGTTCCCAGCCTCCCTTCCTAAGCGAAAGAGCGCAGCCTTCTTGGAGAGGCGAAAGGGGCTTCGAAGGTGCCCTCCCCATCGAGTGGAAGCCTCTGAGCTGCATCCCAAGTTCAAGGGCGGGGAAGAAAGCGATAGACCGAAAGGGAAGCCGACAGGGAGCGGGGGACCCGTGTATAAAAGAGAGAGAACGGCAGGTTTGCGTGCAGAGCCCCAGGTAGTGTCCACTCCAGGTGCTAAGAAATGCCAGAGGTGGCCGCCTTACATGACACTGTAGGCGAAGGAGGGCATGGCTCTGGTCTGCCGTCGGTAGGGCGCGCTGGGGAGCCCTCGGCAAGCTCTTCGAAGGAGCAATTGCGCGTCTGGTCGCAGGTCCCGCAGCAAAACTTGACTTCGGCGCCGTCCGGTTGCCCCGCGCACTGGAAAGCTTCCACCTGCGGCGGCTCGGACCCATATAGCCACTGGGCGCACGTCGATCTATTGGTCTCGTTCAGCTGCAAGGGGACTTCGGTGATAGCAGGGGCCGTGCTCGTCGTCTCGCCCCAAGTCAGAAGGCGCAGCAGCAGCAAGAGGATGAAGAACAGAGCCCACTTCATGGCGGTGCAACTCCCAGCTGGGCTCACCTCGAGGAACCGACCGACTCTTTCCAGCAAGCGGGAGACGTCTGTCTGGCTAATCTAACACACCCCACACACGGACAGATCCGCCCTACTCAAGCGCAGCCAGTGAAAGACAATGTCCCCGTATCAACTTTCCTCTGATAGGGGCTGCAAGGCCGCCGTCTCCGCTGGGGCGGCCACCATTCCAGCCCCACAAGCGCCCCCTGCAGAAAGCAAGCTTACATTGGAAGCGAGACCCTTGGTCGATCTCCCTGAGGGTCCTCTCCGTTATGAGGCAGCGCTTTCCTGAACTTTCAAACGGGGTGTGTGTGGGTGCTGTATTCCCGTCCCTTCCCGGGGATTGAACCCGGGACGTTGCACCTTCAAATAGCGCATGCTCTGATACTGATAGGTGGGGTTTAAAATAGTATGTGAATAGTTCATACAATATCAATGAAGGTAAAGGGACCCCTGACCATTAGGTCCAGTCGCAGACGACTCTGGGGTTGCGGCGCTCATCTCACTTTACTAGCCGAGGGAGCCGGCTTACAGCTTCAGGATCATGTGGCCAGCATGACAAAGCCCCTTCTAGCGAACCAGAGCAGCGCACGGAAACGCCGTTTACCTTCCCGCTGTAGCGGTACCTATTTACCCACTTGCACGTGCTTTTAAACTGCTAGGTTGGCAAGAACAGGGACCGAGCAACGGGAGCTCTCTCAGTCGCGGGGATTCGAACCGCCGACCTTCTGATCCGCAAGCCCTCGGTTCTGTGGTTTAACCCACAGCGCCACCCGCACAGTATCAATAGTACACAGTACTGCACTATCAATAGTACAGTAGCAATGGAGAAATGTTGCAAAATGAGTAAGAAAGTCAAATGATGTGCAGAGGTTCCATCTTTGTCTAATTTTAGATACCAGTGAAAGATTTGCCTTTCTCCCTGTGGCTTTTGGTCCTTAGTTCAGAGGATTTAAAAATATTTGTAGACTCTTTGGTTGGGCAGAATCTGCCAGACCTGTATGTGATTTGTGTAGATGCAGAGGGTTTTAAAGGTTTTTATTCATAATTTTTATTACAAGTGGTTTTAGTATTTCTAAAAAGTTTGCAAGTCACTTTGTATAGTTTTTTTATGAACAAAGTGACTGATAACAACCACCGTCGCCACCCTGGGACATATAAGATTATGTAAAGATATAAGAAGAACCCAACTGGGTCACCTTGATTTTTTTAAAAATATGCATTGCATTACTAACAACCCAAAAGTGCATTAGCGGGGTATTATATCATACCATAAAAAAGAAAGCAAACAATAGATAATGAGAAAAAGAAATGGTTACATACTAATGAAAATCAAGATGTCCACCTCCTCGTGTTGGGCAAGGTTCTTTAGTAGGTGGTCATGGACCAGATCCAGGTGCTTTTGGAGAAAACTGGTTTTCTTGACCCATTTCAATTGGGGTTTAGGCCCAGTTTTGGCACAGAAACTGATTTGACTGTCTTGAATCATTCATGATGCGAATTATGTGATTGTGGTGTGTTTATTCTTTTAAGAGGGAAATAAGGGGACTTACCAGGAATCTACGGTATATTGAGAAGCTTAATCAAGCGTGCAACCAGCTACCTGTTGTGTGTTTAAAAGGGGAATGTTAAAACTCTGCTATGTTATAGAACTTGCTAGCGCAAGTTAGGAAGGATATTAATAAACAATATATCCTCTCCTGCCTCCCAGAACATTTCCACAGGATTGTAAAGGGAAGTGCTTTGGAGGAGTGAGGGGTTTAGGTTCCAGGACTTATTTGGGGGTGAGCCAAGAATAGTAGCCTTTTGGAAGGCACAACAAATGTAAGACACCCTTGCAGACTGTTGTACAGTTGTAATTCTAGGAATGTGTATAGAAACTAGGAGAGGATATATTAGCTAGATACTATTCCTTCTTTACACATGTTTGTGAATTTAATAGAGTATACCCCTTTTGTGGGAAACTGTTGATTCAGCTGGTTACAGCCTTTTTGATGAAGCAATCCAGGATACCTTGGTGCAGCCTGGCCCTGGATCTTCCTGGTATTTTCCCCATTTATCTCCCTCCAAACAAAAATAACACAAAAAAAACAGTCTTGTTTACTCACAGTTCACATACAGTAGCAATCTGGTGGCAGGCTTAGTTTGAGGTTACAGGTGTGTGTGTGTGTGTGTGTGTGTGTGTGTGTAAAATATGTATGTATGTATGTATGTATGTATGTATGTATGTATGTATGTATGTATGTAAATGGATGGTGGGGTCTGAGTCTTTTAACCTCAGATTCAACAAGTCGCTACATCTCTGTAGAGATGCAGTGGTAGACGATGGCAAGCAAGCAAGATGGAGTAAGAGAGAGAGCTAGGAATGTGACCAGCCTTTTTATATAAATTATGCCCAGTGCTAATTTTCTAGAAAAAGAGGTGCCGGAACTCACCATGAACACGTCCCCTGTTCTCTTAGAATGGCAATGGCGCCCACCTGAAAGGGGCCGAAACTGAGTTTGTGTGAGTTCTGGTTGGAAAAAAGCCCTGGTTATGCCCATCTCTACCTGGCTGCACCCAGAGGGAAGTGGCTTCCATAGTTTGACAGTAAGTCCTCCCTTTTGGATTCTGCGAGTGCCCATTCTAGCAAATAGGAAATGTTGGACTTGCCTGCTCTTTCTGGGTATCTCACACATACAGGCATGTGATGTATTTCATTGCAACACAGCAGATTCTGGACTATTGGAAAATGTAGGAGACCAGCATAGCCCCCACCCAAAGGATCTTGCAGTTTATATTCTTGAACTTTGGTATATAGAGTGTGTGGCTTTTGCATTTCTCTGCAGAGTGAACTCAGCCAGTAGCAATCACACAGAGAGATGTATTGATCATCAACAAAAAACAACAACAACACCCCTGTTTATTATAGGAAGTACATAACCTGAACAGAAAAGTGTCTGGTTCTAAGTTAACTGATTGGTCTAAAGAAAATCAAGGTGGCCATGCTTTCTCCTTAGAGCAGTGATGGCGAACCTATGACACACGTGTCAGACATGACACACAGAGCCCTCACTGCTGGCACGCGCCCCATCGGCCCATTCACGCTGTTCTTGTTGTTGTTTCCCCCCCATTTGTTCTCCCGCTCCTCCTACAGCTTGTCTCCGCTAGAGCTTGTCTCTGCTGTTAAAACCCGGATCCTTTTTTGTTGTTGCTGCTGGTAGCCAGAGATTGGTTTTTTAACCCTTCCTGTGCTGTTTTTTTCTGGCGCTTTGGCAGACTATGATTGGATGTAACAGCGTTCATTTTTTTACCCATTCTGTGCTGGTTTTTTGTCACTTTGGCAGACTATGTCGGTGCTGCGTGTTAGTTCCAGCGAAGGTATTATTTGTCATTTATTTCTGTTCTCTTTCCCCCCCAAAAGTGCAGCAGCTTTGGGGCACCCCCCCAAAAAGCAAAGCAACTTTTGCACCCCCCCAAAAAAACCTCCAAAACTTTGGTCAGCAGCTCCCCCCAAAAAGCTCAACAACTCTGGGCACTTTGTGATAAATAAGGGGTTTTTAGTTTGGTTTAGTTTGGCTAAATAATTAGTTTCTGGTTTATTAAATACAGTTATATATTACAATTATACATTTAAACTATAAATATCACCAAATTATGGGTTTTTTTTCTCGAAGTGACACACCACCTGAGTTATGCTCGGTTTTTTGGCGAATTTTGACACACCAAGCTCAAAAGGTTGTCCATCACTGCCTTAGAGAATAGATCCAAGATGACCTCTGATCCTGAAATATGAGAGGGAGGAAGTTGTAATCCGGATGCAAGCTAAAACTGAATTAGTCTAAACTTGAAAGGACAGAGAGGTGAGCACAGAAGTCAATGATGCAGGAATAGCTTAGGGATCTGGAGGTCCTTTATCTGTTACAACCTTATGCAAACCCCTTTCTGCAAGGTGAGTCGCACCTGTACCTTTAACAGAAATGTCAGCAGAGGTGAGACAGGTGAGGTTAACAATGGTTGATTGCGGTCCAATGCAGAGCCCCACAGTTGAGCTTCTTTCAAGTGGGAGGGAAGGACTGCAGAAAGTGGCAGTAATTTGCTCGCCACCAGAAAGCAACATCCAGAAAATGGCAGCATATATGAGAACTGTCATAGACAGAACTGTAGGGTTGGAAGAAAAGCCCAATGGTCATCTCATCCAACTCCCTGCAATGCACGAATCACAGCTAAAAAAACAACCCAAACAAACCCCTGACAGATGGCCACCCAAACTATTTAAAAACCTCCGATGAATGAGAGCCCACCAGCTTCTTAGATTATTTGCTCCACTCCTCCCGTGACAAAGTTATTCCTACCGTTTACTTGTAATTTGAATCCATAGGTTTGGATCCTATCCTCTGGAGAAGCAGAAAACAAGCTTGCACCATCCTGCATGTGATATTCCTTCAGATATTTGAGGACAGCCCAAGTAATTGCCAAAGACTTGAATGCTGGTTATTACCCATTAAGCATCAGATGTGCTTGAAAGAGAGTCAGGAGCCCGTCCTAATTGGTTCAGTGATTTCCATGTGCTCAAAGCATTTATTTTACTTTATATATTTGCTACATTTATATACTGTGTTACTTCAAAGATTTAAAGGCAGAATTCATGCTTTGCAGGGGGTTGGACTAGACAACCCTCTTGATCCTTTCCAACTCTACAGGTCTATGAGTCTAGTAGTTCTCTCTGCTTCAATTCTACCCGCCCAACAACCCTGCAGGGTAGGTTAGATTGAGAGAAACTGACTTCCTCAAGGTACCCTAGTGAGCTTCATGACCCAGCAGGGATTTGAACCTGTTCTTCCTAGGATAACAGTCTGACCATTACACCACACTGCCCATAAGAAGCCCCACAGAACAACGGAGACTTATGAGTGGTCCTGCATCGGAGCCAGTTATTTCTAAGGAGCGATGCGTCAAGACGGAGCAGTCCTTGCGAGTACCGTAAATATCTGCCAGCAGTCAGCTCCGTTTGTTTGTAACCCCAACGCGGGTTACGGCTGTTACTCATGAGTAAGCTCGTGCGGGCTCGTGCGGATAGCCCCCCCCCCGAAATCGCGGCAGGAGATTGGGCAATCGTTCGAGAGGAACAAGAGCCGTTTCAGTCCGCTTCGGGAGCTACTGGCGCCCATTTCGATTGAAGGAAGAGAACATTTCGATGCCCCTAAGCCCCACCTCTCCGCTCGAGAGCATATGCTTTGAAGGCGCAAGGTCCCTGGTTCAATCCCCCGGCTGGGAACGGAATACCCCGCCCACCCCCCGTTTGAAAAGCACAGAGAAGCGCTGCCGGGTATCCGAGAGGACTCTGGGGTGTGTTAGGTTGCTTTCTGCACGGTGTGCAGCACTTATCAGAGGAAGTTTGATACGGGTTCATAGTCATTGACTGGCTGCGCTTGCGTGCGTGGGAAGGACCTGTCCGGGTGTGGGGCGGGTTAGACTAGCCGGCCAGACGTCGTTCGCTTGCTAAAGAGAGTGGGTCGGTTCCTCGAGGTGAGCCCAGCTGGGAGTTGCGCCGCCATGAAGTGGACTCTGCTCTTCTCCCTCCTGCTGCTGCTGCGCCTTCTGCCTTGGGGCGAGACGCAGAGCACGGCCCCTGCTATCACCGAAGACCCCTTGCTACGGAACGAGACCAATGGATCGACGTGCGCCCTGTGGCTGTACGGGTCCGAGCCGCCACTGGTGGAAGCTTTCCAGTGCGCGGGGCAACCGGACGGCGCCGAAGTCAAGTTTTGCTGCGGGACCTGCGACCAGACGCGCAATTGCTCCTTCGAAGAGCTCGCCGAGGGCTCTCCAGCACGCCCCACCGACGGCGGACCAGAGCAGTGCCCTCCTTCGCCTCCAGTGTCACGTAAGGCGACCACCTCCCTTGGCATTTATTAGCACCACTGGTGGACACTACCTTGGGCTCTGTCTGCATGCAAACCTGCCGTTCTCTCTCTTTTATGCATGGGCCCCCCGCTTTCTGTCGGCTTCCCTTTCGATCTATCACTCTCTTCCCCGCCCTCGAACTTGGGTTGCTGCTCAGAGGCTCCACTCCACGGGGAGGGCACCTTCGAAGCCCCTTTCATCTCTCCAAGAAGGCGCGCGCTTTCGGTTGGGAGGCTGGGAACGGGAACTCTATTAGGGTCAAGTCCAGCTGGCAGAAAACCTGGGGGGAGGGTAAGAAGGGCTCCGAATGTGCTTCAAAGGGGTCGTGTGGGCGCAGTCTTAGGCTGCGCTAAGTCTTTAAGTGTCAGAAGACTCTGGGTTGGCACGGACGGACTAGCTTGCTGACGGCTCTGCAAGTATCTCCGAAAGAGTTCGGCAATGTTTGTACACAGAGTTGGGGCAGGCGACTTCTCTCGACGATGTCCTAGTTTCTAGGCAACTCCCGTGCAGGGACATTTGTCATAGGGAATCTTCTCAGCTGAAGTGCAGTTCAGGCTCCAGTTACTATGGCACCCTTTCCTGTCCTGTCCTGTGTTAGAATACCGTATTGACTCCTGAAGTGAGACGCGGGGGAAAATGGTTGCAGCGTGAGATACTCTACCTGAGATGCTAGCCGTACTCGCCCCGCCCCCCGGCTTTTTGGTTAAAATCCTCCACTCCATTCCTGGGGTGTCCAGTTTGTCCCATTGAGCAATCGAGCAAATGGGTAACAGAACCAGCACTTATCATTGCCTTTCTTCTGTTTCAGACTGGGTGAAGATAACCTTTTTCTGTGGAGGAGTTCTTGCTACTGTGATATTCTACTGGGCTTTCCCCCGCACTTGCGGACGATTTTGGCGGAGGAAGACAAACACCCGTGAAAGACGGGAAGAGATCGAGCTGGAGGTCAGCTCTTCTGTGAGACCCCGTAGCTCCTCCAATGCCTCCACTAGATTGGCTCCACCATCGTCTACTGGTGCAGAAGGTCCTCCAAGTTCAAGTGACCGCCCTGCTTTTGCCTCCTGCAACTTACCCATTTTGGAGCCTCACGCTGGGTACTCTGAGTATGTGACAGTCATGTGGTTTCCAACGGTGCCACCTCAAAATGGTACTACTTCTGCTTCGAGGCCAGAACAGGGTGGCACCAGTTCCCCAGCTAGTCCAAGTAATAAGGAGGTCCTCTGCTCCTCTAATTCAAAGAGTTAGGCTTCCCTGCCAAAGCTGAGCCAGGTCTTATGGGAGGGTTTCTTTTTTGCCACATGGCACACTGAGGTTTCCCTAATCTTTCATTGTATAGACATTTTGTGTATGACTCCTGCAGAGACAAACCAGGAAAGCCCTGGTGGGTCCTGAATCAGTTGCTTCTTGAATGCATGGAATCATGTTTGTATCATTTGTCAAATGTATCTGCAAATTATCAATAAAAGTGTGTGTTTTTGCAACCTGGTCTCTTCAATTCCTGCTTTCCATCTTCTGACTAAATTCTATTGTAGCTGGGACTTGATATGATGTGGCCCAATGGTTTAATTGCCTCCATTAGACCTCTAGCCTTGATTAGCTCCGAAAGATACAATTCTATTTGCTTTCTCTTATGTTTATCTTTTACCCAGTTCCTCCAAGGAGCCTTGTAGGTTAGATGGCAAGACAGTGAGTGTCCTGGTGTTGCCCAAGGAGTGCCATGGAGCAGGAGGGATTTGAACCCTGCTCTCCCCATCCCTAGCCCAACACTCTGACCACTACCCTATACTTGATTAAAGACCCTAAACAGTCACAGGTGGGTCACTCTGGTGATTGTCTCAGGCAAAGATGTTGTGGAATTGGTGGGAGGGTCTTGGGTGCTCTCACCCTTAATGTTCCTGTTTCTCTCTCTCTGCTCCCTCCTTGCCCTCCATGAAGTGGGGCCTTAGGATGCTGAGAGGCAGTTCACCCCACTTCTCAAGGAGCAGAATGTTTTAAACCTCCCCTCCCTCTTCTACGTTTCTGATGGACGTGCCCCCCCCCAGCTTCAGTCATCCCGGGAATCATGGGGAGGGAAGATTCAACCAGCTGAGGTAGCATCACTCAGTAAGGGAAAAGATGGTGGGGGGAGGAGGGGGGGAGAAAAGCATGAAGCATCTCTGATTCTACCCTCTGCTGTTAGATTACTCCAAGAGAATCCAGCTGTTGATGGGAGAAAGGTGGGCCGCTCCTCTTCTCACTGCCACAGTTTATTCAAGTCTATAGCACTGTGTGTTGGCAGGGCACAAGCACAGCATGGGAGCATACCAAACCTCAGCCAGGGGGAGCATCATGACTTAACAGAGCAGCCCATCCAAATCGCTCTGCCAGTCGGGAGCCCAAGTCAGGCCAGATACCATCATATGATGGCTTCACCCATGGAGCAATTTGCCCCTCTTGCCCCTCCTCTCTTCCCTTTTGGTGCTGTTTCTGCTGGCATGAGCAGCAGGACTGCAAATCCAGTGGTGGCCCTGCCATTTCATTCAGCTCTGAAGCTCCCTTTGGATTGCAGTGTGGAGAAGGGACACAGGCCACATGCATAGCCTCTGGAGTGATGTCAGAAAAGGTGAATGCATCCTTCCATCAAAATGATGGCATTTCTAACATCAAACAACTTCAAAACAGGGCATTATAGAGGTATAGCTTGCATACAATTCTGAAGAACTGTAAAAGAAGCAGCAATGTGACCTGCCCTTTTTTTAGTGGAACTGAGAGCATTTCATGCCAGCTGGGGTGAAAGGCAGGGGTCAGACCACCCTAAATGGCCGTGACATGGATCAGATGGACATCACACCTTTTCCTTCTCAGCCCCCCTTTCCCTTCTTCAGCTCTCCCTCCCCAGCACCTCTGATTATGACTGTCCCTACCGCTCATCTGATTACTGGAAGGGAATGTTGTGGGCTGCATAAGAAGAGGAAGTGGTCCAGAAGCAGCCACGCGGGTTCAGATTGCAAACTTCTGGAAAGAGATAGAAAAGGGGCATATGTCCTGGAGGCTGTGACCAGTGAGTGTGTGCATTGCGTGGAAAATCTACCAAATACAGGCCAGATATGAACATTCCCTGGAACCTCTTGGGACATTATGCATGCTGACTAAGAAATGGGCACAATTCCCTCTTCATGGCTGCATTGGGTGCACATTCTCCATGAGGTGTGGTGAATGTGCACAATGGCTGCTAGTTACACATATTAACTAGCAGTCCCCATAACAAATATCATCCATCCCAGGATTCTTAGGACTATTTAAATTTAGTACTTAATTATTCAATGTGTTTTGTTTTAATCTGGTGTGCTTATGAAGAAAGTCCCCTCCCCCTCTATTATGTTTGTTTTTATTACTGCCTTAGGTGGTCCAAGGCATACAATAATGATCAGTGCAGTCATCGTGTGATGTTCAAGTCCTCTGTGAACCATCTCTCTGTCTTCTGGGGCTACACTTGCACACATCCCCAGCCTTTCTCCTGGATTTGGGTCCATCTTTGTATTCAAGATGGTGGTGGAAGTGGCCTAGCGGGGCTCTTGATCACGATCTCTTTTTATATTTCTTTTATTAAGCTTTTTTGGGGAAACTATACATATAAAAAATAGCAATTTCAAACATTAAAATACAGAGTTCTTTTGAACCCTTAGACCTCCCTCCCTCCCTCCCTCCCTCCCTCCCTCCCTCCCTCCCTGGGTTCCATATTTAAGATTACATTTACTGTACTGCATCTTTTACCCTTCTCTAGCTATTATGTAACCATAATTACCATAAAACAATTCCACATTACCTGCCTAAGATTTTAATTGTTTACAGTGGTCTTTTAAGTAAATTACAAATTTACTCCAGTCTTTAGAAAATACTTGATCTTCCTGGTTTTGGATCTTCTCCGTCAGCTTCGCCATCTCAGTTTCATCTGCCATTCTTGTGTTGGTATTTCTCCTTCCACCCATCTCTGGGCTAGTAGCATTCTCACTGCTGTGTTGCAGACATAAGAAGTCTTTTATCTTCTATTGGAAACTCTTCACCTATAATGCCTAGTAAAAAGGCTTCTGGTTTTTTAACACATGTATTTTTAAACATTTTATTAAGTTCGTTATATATCGTTTCACAGAAAGCCTTTACCAATGTTCATGTCTACCACATATGGTAAAAAAGTGTCATCTTTCTCTTTACATTTCTAACACAGTTTAGAATTTGTTTTGTACATTTTCGCAATTTTATTTGGTGTTAGATACCAATGATACATCATTTTCATATAATTTTCTTTCAATGACCAGCAGGCCGTAAATTTTATTTCCACTTTCCATAACTTTTCCCAGGATGAAAGTTGGATATCATATCCAAAGTCTGTAGCCCAATCTTAATCACGATCTCAATGGGACAGAGAGCCCATTGTTTGCAGTCATCCCAAGCATCTCAACTCAGAGTAAGAAGTGGATACTATCACATCATGCTGCTTGTGAGTTCAGCACCACTCATTCAGGAAAGCTTTGGGAAGCCTACAAAGATAAATTGCTGTTATCAAAATGCCCACCTAGCACCTATATCCCTTCCCACACTTCAGTACAGATCTACCCTTTTCAAGAGGAAAAACAAGTTAAGAAAGTCTAATGCCAATGACCTTTTTTGACATGCCAGGGACCCATTTGCAACATTAAGCCCTCGAGTGGAAACATCCTCTAGTGCACTCCTGACCCCCTGTCTTCCAGTACACCACCTTTGGCAAGCCTAATGTGAGACCTCCTCTTAGCCTCCACACTCCACTTCATAGGCCATTGTTACCAGGGACAGGCCCTCCTGCTCCCTTCCCAGAGGCAAAATGGAATAGTGCCATCTCACCCGGCCACTGGCTCTGCCACTGTCCTACTAAGGGTGGGGCTGCATGGCTGCAGCATCAGCTTCTGAGTTCAGGTGGTGGGAGAAGTGGTAGCAGGTTCTGGGTTCCAGCAAGATCTCTGAACTCACCTTCTTGGGTGTGACCTCCACTGAAAGGAGGGGACTTTCCAATACCAAATATACTTAGAATGCACACTTGTGCAAAGGCAGATAGTCCTTTAATAATATATCTTTACTCAGAAGCAGTTCTGTAATGGGCCTCCTAGTTGTATATGGTTACAGTATACAGCCCATTTCTGCTCAATGATTTTAATGGTGTTTATTTTCAAGGAAGTGAAAGAAGCACATAGAATCGTACACTGGCGGAGGAATGGGGGTGCAGAGGGAGTGCACTGCCCCCAGCACCACTATTCTGGTAGGGTGCCATCGAGGTGCCCCCCGACATGCGCCACATACCCCTGCGAGTGCTGGGCGCCACGCCCCCAGAACATGTGCCACACCCCTGCGGGCAGTGTGCCACGCCCCCAGGGCACCAGTCATGCCCCTGCCTGCTCTCCGCCCCCGGTAGCGGAGCATGCAGCTTTGCCACTGGAATCATATGAATCAGCTGAGACCCTGTGATTATCATCTGAGGCCCCTCTTTGTGTGCCTCCTCCACAAGAGGTCAGGAGGGTGGCCTTTTCTGCATGGCTGTCCATTTGTGGGATGCTCTCCCCAGGGAGGCTTACCTGGGGCCTTCAATACGTATCTTTAGGCGCCAGGAAAAAACATTTCTCTAGGAACAGGCCTCTGGCTAATAAAACATTCTATGGCCTTTTAAACTGTGTTTGGGACAAGGGTTAATCGTCCCCCCCTTTTTAATGTTCTCATTTTGATTTTTATGTTGTGAACTGCTTTGTGGTCTTCAGATGAATAGTGGTATACAAATCTAAGAAATAAAATACATAACAAGAATCATGGGATTGTAGAGTTGGAAGGGACCCCAAGTCTAATCTAGACCAATCCCCTGCAATGCACATGCATGTTTACTCTGGAGTAAGCTCAAAAGGTAAGGTCAGGTTAAGGTGGTTGGGAACCATTGTGCAGTTCTGAAAACAAGGCCACCATTTATCTGCAAAAGGAAGCCAAGCCATTAAATAAAGTGCCAACATTTTCTCCAACTTTGATTTAAAAAAGTATTCTGAGCATGTGCAGTTTCCAATTTTAAACCCGTTTGACTCATTAGTTTTAGTAATGTCATGTCTTTGGCCAGTGGCCAGCTCACAGTCTAACCCATCTCATAAGGCTGTTGTGAAGGTACAGAAGAAGGTATACAAGCTCTCCTTGTAGCATGGGTATAAAACTTTGATTCTTTTAGCCATAGTGCTTGTGGACTCAGTATAGTCTCACTTCAGAGTAAGTTAGCAATTCGGTGCTTGCTTCTGAGCAAATTGGAACAAGCTGGAGCTGGTAGCCACCCCCCAAAAAACTGGGCTAGAAGCTAGACAGTTATCTGAATCAGCCTCTTTTTTGTTTTTATTTGCAGAGAACGGTCAGAAGGGGTTCTTGCGTGGCTCAGGGGTAGGGCCAGAGTCAGCTGGAACGAATCACGCTTCTTGACCTCATCAAGGAATTTTTTTTGAAGTGAAATAAATTTCTGTTGTGCAGCCTTGGCTGCTTCTCTTTTATCTGCTTTCTTAGACTGACAAGATTAGAAGAGCTATCAAGGAGACCCAGCCTGTGAAGGGAACGAAGTGTTGTCCTATCTGCAAGAGATTTGCACCATGAAGAGGTTTCTGCTGCTTTGCACCCTCGTCCTGCTGTGTGTTCCACAGACAAGATCCCTTTTTGAGTCTCCGGAGGATGATTTTTGCTACTTCTGGCTGTATGGGAAGGAGCCGTATGCGAAGGGTTTCCAGTGTCATGAGTGGCACGATGGCACAGAAGTAAAGATCTGCTGCGGGACCTGCTCCCCACCCTGCTGCTGCTCATCTGAGGGCTCTCTTATAAATCACCACTGGTGCCCCACAGAAGGCATCCCGTCAGTACCTGGGAAAACCGTGGAGGTGTTTATATCGCCTTTTACGAAGGTTATGGAAAGTAAGACGTCTCGACCTACATCTGCTTTTAAGGGGTTGGCTGGGGTGCACTTAGGGCAGACACAAATCTGGTGTGTTTTAGTGACTGTTTTGTATTCCCTTCCATTTTGTATGTTGGCAATCTTCCCCTTCCATAGAAGTGGTTAGGTTGTCTAGTTAAACCACCTTCAATTTCTTCTTCTTCTTCTTCTTCTTCTTCTTCTTCTTCTTCTTCTTCTTCTTCTTCTTCTTCTTCTTCTTCTTCTTCTTCTTCTCCTTCTCCTTCTCCTTCTCCTTCTCCTTCTCCTTCTCCTTCTCCTTCTTCTTCTTCTTCTTCTCCTCCTCCTCCTCCTCCTCCTCCTCCTCCTCCTCCTCCTCCTCCTCCTCCTCCTCCTCCTCCTCTCTCTCTGTCTGTCTCTCTGTGTGTCCCCATATTATCATTTTTTTACTGAATTTAAATTTTACAAAATAATAATCATAGGGATGAGACAATTATGCCATAATCGTTCATGTGTATGTGATAGGTGCCAAGTCATAACTTTCCATTTGAAAAAGGTTATGATGAATGGATACTATATTTCTACAAAATCAACCATTCATAGCTTTTTGTGTGTTTGATTAGGTTCTCCACTAGTGCCACTGTCCATACCTTTTGGCACCACAGTGAAAGTTGCAGGTGGTTTTAGCTTTTCTGCAGCTGCCACAAAAAGAAATGTGATTAGATCTTTATGTTTGTAGGTCTTTCTGATTCTCATGGAGAATAAGCTATAAAGCCAGTTGTGGCATACATTGGGCTGTTAGTGATGATATTTATTTTTGGGAAATTGTCCGAAATTTTTGAATTTTAACACAAGTCCTATATTTAAGCGTCTTGAACTTGAAGAGTTGTGTGGTACTTAACTTGAACTTTTGTAACATTTTTGAAAATGCAAAAATAAAGACTAAAAAGGCTGCCATGTTTTAGGATCCCTTAATAAATGTGTCAATCTTTAAAGTCCTGGAAAATGGCCTCATCTGTGCTGCACATTTAAAACAGTTATCATACCACTTTAAACAGCCATGAAGGTTCATCAGGACCAGTGCACGCTGAATGTGTCCCATTAGTCTTGGGTTCTGTCTCTGATACGTACAGCAGCAGCAGCACACCTAACTAGCACAAGTCCTAGAAAGTAGGTTAAAATGAAACAAAGCAAAGTTCAGCAAACCAGGGCAGAAAATGTATTAATAAAATTCAGGTGTTGATAACTGATCTTCTTCTGTTTCCAGGTTGGATTACCTTTCTTTCGGTGAGCTGTGGAATCATCCTTGCTTTTGCGGTATCCTTGTGCCTCTACTTTCAGTTCAAACGATTCCTGATTCGGCGAAGAATCCGCAAGGCAAGGCTGGAACGTCGCCGTCAACGCGCTCTATGCCGACAACAAAGAGTCTCTGACACTCCTGATACTAATGATGCTGTCCGTGAGGATGTCGTCTGCGAGGATGCTGTTCAAGATGCTACTGTCCACGAGGATGCTGTCCGTGGGGATGCAGAGGGGATGCAGGAACGTCGCCGTCAACGCGCTCTATGCCAACAACAAAGAGTCTCTGACACTCCTGATACTAATGATGCTGTCCGTGAGGATGTCGTCCGTGAGGATGCTGTTCAAGATGCTGCTGTCCATGAGGATGCTGTCCGCGGGGATGCAGAGGGGATGCAGGAACGTCGCCGTCAACGCACTCTATGCCGCCAAAGAAGAGTCTCTGACTCTTCTGATACTGATGATGCTGTCCGTGAGGATGCTGTCCGCGAGCATGTTGTCCAAATTGCTGCTGTCCACAGAGATGCTGTCCGTGAGAGATCAGCTTCACCTTCTGGCACGGGAGTCTCTCAAGGTATCCAGCCTGTCCCACATCAGTCTGGCCCAGCTGTATGCTTCCGTCGTGGGAGCATTGAGGACTTGGTTACCATTTTGCCTTCAGCAACTGAAGAAGCTCCCCCTTATAAAACAACTGTTGCAAGGCGATACAACTCCAAGGAAGACTTCTAGGATCAAGGAAACAAGCCTATGCTGATGATTTTACTATATATTAAACTAAACAGATTCCTATTTTGAATGTAGTGCTCCCTTTTGAATTGCTGTTCTCTGCTCTCTTAAAAATAAATACTGGCATGTTGCACAGAAGTTTTGAGTCTTGTCTGTTCCAGTGCCACCCAGCTTCCATAAATGCAATAGATTAGAGCAGGGGTAGGGAACCTGTGGCTCCCCCCCAGATGTTGTGGGACTACAACTCCCATCAGCCCCAGTCTGCATGGCCAATGATTTAGGAGAGTGGGAATGTAGTCCAGCAACACCTGGAGTGCCACAGGTTCTCCACTCCTATCTAGAGGGAAGATACCTTGAAGATAGGGGGTGGGGAAATAGTTTTCCCATTGAATCATTACTTTTTAAGGGGAAGACGAGTTGCAAAGAAGAGAGCTGTTTAACTCCAACACTTTCCACTCTGTTAACAGAAAACTATATTTAAGTTACTCAACACAGCTTTTCACTAGCCCTCAGACAATGGATGGGACAATGGATGGGAGGCCATTTAATGCTTTGCGTTCAGTTGCAAATACACAGCCAGTGCAATTCTATATAGGCATTGCACACACGGAGGTCACAGCCTTTCTCCGTAACTACTGAACCTTAATGTAACAATTTGGCCACAAGGTTCCATGCCTATCAGGGAGGGATCTGGCATTAATTCCCCCCCCCAAAACCACACCTTTCACACTAAAATAATGATTAAACACAAAAAAGTTGCGCCCAAATTAGACGGCACCACCAGAAACTCTGAAAACTCCAGCAACATCCAATAGAAAGGCAGATTGCACCCTGCCGCCTCCAAAGCTGCGCAGCCAGATGACATCACAAAATTCCACAGCAACCAACTGAAAACAGTCCTTTTGCAGCAACAAGGCCCAGCTTTTTCAATAGGCCGCAGCATGGCCAAGCAGGGAAAAACAAACAGAATAGGGCCTTTCACAACAGGGGGGGGGGCACAGGGATGAGGCACAACAAAGGGAGGTGGGAACACATAGCCATGGGGGAGAGGTAGGACCCTGAGTCAGCCAAAGCAGTGGGGGTGGGGACATTTTCAGGAACACACGTGGGGGGGAGTCTTATTTCTGAAACTTACAGTAGGGGGGTCAGGGTTGGGACAGGGCAGGTGAGGGGACTCTAAAGGGAGACTCTGAAGGTCCATTTAACAGAAAAAGGTCCATTTAACACAAAAACCCACAGCAACGTATGGCCCGGCCAGCTAGTTATATATAAAAATGTCCATGGGGTCACGAAGAGTCAGACATGACTAAACAACAACAACAACAAATATATAGATGTGCACAATCTTAGGTGTGGTGGTTGAAGGCGAATAGACTCAATGATGTTACTTACTGACAAAGTACCAATTTCAGGGCAGAGATAATTCTGCCCTGTCAATGTTTTTAGTACACACCTTATTTTTATTATTTTTATTTATTGAATTTATATTCCGTCCTATACCCGGAGGTCTCGGGGCGGTTATTTTTATGGTTGTAAGTTGCTTTAATGCTGTAAACTGCCCTGGGACATTAGGGTGAAAAGTGGGTAATAAATTAATGATAATATGAAGACCGCTGACTTGGCAAAGCCCAGAGGCCACTCCTGAAAGTAATGCTGCAAACAACGCCAGTGGAAACATAACAAAAGCATTGTTAAGTGGCCTCGTGTGGTTTATATAACACATAGTATGACCCAAGGCTTTTTAAAACTTGTGTATCGTCACCTCTGTGTATGAAGCCTGAAGAGGCAAAGCAGGGGAGCCCCGTTGAGTGGCTCCTGAATCAACTGTTTCTGGGCTGCATATAATTGTTTTCATGGCATAGACACTCATCAGATGTTATGTACCAAATCACCCATAAAAATATGCACAGGGTTTTTGAATTTGGTCTTGTGTATGTACGGTTCTAAATTCTGACTTGCTGCTCGTAATTGTAGCTGAAGGGTTTAGCTGCCTCTCCAGCTTTGACAAGTATCTAAGGATACAGTTCTACATGCTAAAAGCAGGCTCGAGTGGTATGTTTACAAGTCATTCTGGTGCTTTTTTCAGGTGAAGGGAGGGGAAACGACTTGCAGGGATGACCTAGTGGGATGGACTGGGGTGCTCTTAGTATTCCTGCTCTTCACGACCCCTCGCCACTTCATGAGGCGTTCTTATCAGGTGGGTGTTTGATTTTTTTAAAAAGGCTTAAAGCAGCCTCTATTTCTAAACCATACTAAGCATCTTTTTCATTAAAAGCTGGCATTAAAAAGAAATCTGAACTGAATATTCTAGCATGCAGCTGAGCATATTTTGTGCAGCGTCAAAAAAAGAAAAGAAAAAAGGTTGCAGTGTGAAATAAGTTGCTTTTTTGCAGTTGACTTTAATAAGGAGCCAAGCAGTTTCTTAAAAGGAAACAGATAAGATGAAAAGCAATAGAAAATGACAAACGTTGTCCTTGTCCTAGCCAGCAATTAACCCTTTCCAAAGGCAACGTGGTCTGCAGCTTAGTGATCTTCAGCCTACATTCCAAAATCCCCTTTCAGTACCTGTAGCTCTCCACAGGCTTTGAAGTGACTCTTTGCTAGAACTTTGGTCTTATAGCACAGGTTAGGTAGTTCTTCCGCTTTCCATAGGCTGCTTGTTAAACCACAGTGCTTAATCGGAGCAAACGGCAATCTTCAGAAAACCCTAATTGACATTTGCCCTGAAAGAGTCCTAAAGAGTGGGTTTTTGCGGAGAAAGCTTTGGGGGCAGAAAATCCACAAAACCACGCTCAGACATGGTGGCTTTTAAGCTTGGATCATGCCTGGAAAGAGCAGATAAAAGGTTAAGTGTGGATAAGCCCAGTGTGTGAGTACAGAAAGGGAGGTTGTAGGATTTGTTTAAACTTCCGGAAAGAGGCCATTTATATTGCAAGGTGGCTAAAGGTGTGTCTATTTACCAGGGAGATGCAGCATCAAGAGAAAATGAACAGCCCCAAGCAGGGTTGGATTTATATGAAGAGAGGCCCTAGGCTTCTCCACTTGTGAGCCCCCCCATCCCCCACCCTCATGACTAGAAGAAAATGGAAGTGTTATAAACAAAACTGAGTGAAGTGGCACCCACCCTGTGGAACGCCCTCCCACCAGATGTCAAAGAGAAAAATAACTACCAGACTTTAAGAAGACATCTGAAGGCAGCCCTGTTTAGGGAAGCATTTAATGTTTAATAGATTATTGTACTTTAATATTCTGTTGGAAGCCGCCCAGAGTGGCTGGGGAAACCCAGCCAGATGGGCGGGGTATAAATAATAAATTATTATTATTATCATCATCATCATTATTAAGCGAAGGATGGTGATGGGTATTAGAAATGCTGCAATTCTCAATTTCTCCTCCAAAGGACATGAGATGTTATTGTTACCTTAAATACCATGGTGATTTTTAAAAATGCATAGAATTAACACTGAAAAACTTTTTGCAATTACTGAACTTTGTAAACCTGTTGTGGAATAAGCATAATTTTTTAGGAAAATGAAGTTGTAATGTTATCCTTAAAAAAAACAACACCTTGAGTTTACGAATTATGTTACCTGAGATTCCTTCCTCATAGCAAAATCATCCAAAACTTCATCAAAATTTGTCTAAGTTTGTCACTTTCGATGTACAGAATGCTCAGTGCATGATATTTATGTGTGTGTGTTGAAATAATTTTTATTAAAGATTTTCTTGAATTACAAAAGAATGTACAATCTCTCTCTTTTTATTTCATAGAGTCTCTTAGTTACGTTTAATGTAAGTCAATGTATCTAGTAGAGAGTTGAAGGGGAAGAGAGGTGGGAGGAGTGGTAAATTTACATAATATTTTTTCCTTTTTTTCAGAATTGGTATATGTGTGTGTTTTAATGTGCATTGATGTTATGCATAACCAGCCAGGATCAGATTTATGTCCCGAAGGGGAGGATGTAAATAATTATAATAAAGACATACAGTGGTGCCTCACTAGACGAATTTAATTCGTTCCACGGGTCTATTCTTATAACGAAAAATTTGTCTAGCGAATCCCATAGGAATGCATTGAATTTTTTTTTTTAAAAAAAATGCACATAGGAACGCATTAATTGAATTTCAATGCATTCCTATGGGAAACCGCGATTCGCTAGACGAATTTTTAGTAAAACGAATTTGTCTAGCGAGGCAACCTCCGCTAGAAAAATCATTTCTTTAAGCGAAAATTTTGTCTTACGGGGCGTTTATTAAGCGAGGCACCACTGAACTCATAAATAAAAATGGGATTTGACAGATCGATGGTGGATAACAAATGCAGTAGGCACAAATGTTCAGTCCTAAACCAGCTGCTTTAGGGGTGTTCTCTGTTAAAGAATTACAGGCAACTTCCCATTTATGAGGGGGTTGGATTCTGAGGCACCACGTGTGTCAGCAGGATGTGTATATTGGCCGTGGCCATGCACATGCCAGTTGTGTGCAAATAGGGAGTTGCCTGTATTGCACCTTTTTGACTACATAAAAAAGGACATTATTCATTGAACTTTGGCAGTAGAAGGAACCGTCATCATAACTGAAAATGTTACTCAATGCTCATATAATGTTGCTAATAATGATGATGATGATGATGATGATATTACTTTTTAAACTATACTGAAAACATAGCTGAAGTATAGAAATTTGTCAAATAAACAAAAGATAAGTGGGGGAGGGGGACGGAAAGGGAAGGATTTCTAACCCTATGCTACATAAGCTGTATGTATCATGTGCATACATGAGCACTAGAGTCAGGATGCATAGTTAGCACTGTAGGAGAACCAGCTTCAAGAGAACCATAATTTAATCCACCCCCAAAGTAAAACAGGGTCAATGCTTTACAGAGAGTAGAGGATGTTAATCAGTTAGCATGTATGGCATGCAGCTAAGATCAGCTGCAAAATCACTGGCAAACTTGCAAACAGGGTGCGCCCACCCATGAGGCAAGATGAGGTGACCATCTTGGGTGGCAGTGTCCACAGGGGCAGCAAATCCCAATATTGATCTTTATCTCTCTCTCCCCTCCCCATTCCTGTTGTAGATCTTCATTCGCTCCTTTTGCCCTGGCAAGGAGGGCGCGCCATTTTGTGATTCATCTCAGGTTGCAAAATGTCTTGGGCCCTCCCTGTGAATATTAGACAGGCATCATTTCTGTTCTCTTTTTGGTGCCTACTGAGGACCTTACTTTTTCAACAAACCTTTTGCCATCTTTCTTACTTTGCACCTTGTATTGGAATTGCTTTTAATCTGATTTTCTTGTTTTATCACCACTTGTTTGCTACCCAGATCTCATCTGGAAGGAAGAGTGGGATATTAAATAAATAAATAAATAAATAAATAAATAAATAAATAAATAAATAAATAAATAAATAAATAAATAGGGTTGAAGCCTCAGCCAGTGTGGCACCGAATCCAGAGAGAAGGGTGTAATAAATCCTGTTTTAGAACGAGGTCTGCTCCTTTTGGGGGGAAGGGGAATAAATTTGATGTTTGTGGGGTACAGTGGTACCTTGGGTTACAGATGCTTCAGGTTGCAGATGCTTCAGGTTACAGATTCTGCTAACGCATAAATAGTAGCTCGGGTTAAGAACTTTACCCCAGGATGAGAACAGAAATTGTGCTGTGGCTGCTAAAGTGGTGCCTCAGGTTAAGAACAGTTTTAGGTTAAGAACGGACCTCTGGAACAAATTAAGTTCTTAACCTGAGGTACCACTGTACTCCTCTATCCCGTTTTATTCCTGGATGCCCAGTCAATGTCAAAGGCAGGGAAGCTTCTGCTCAGCTGTGGCTGGTACTTCAACTGCACCTGAGCATTTCTGGAAAAGACAGACATGGCAACAACCACGTGTGTCTTCCAGCAAGGCAGGATGACTGCAATGTGCTCAGTGTAGGCCTCCATTTGAAATACATTCAAAAACTTTAGCTGGTGCAAAACACAATGGCTAAAGTTTTGCTTGGGAGGCACTTTTATTTGGAGTACATGACTCCTTTTTTATACAAACGTCACTGGCTTGAATTCAAGTACTGGTTATTAGCTTTAAAGCCCTAAAAAGGATCATTTCACATATGTCAGCTTATGTCAGCTAAGGAGACTGCTCACACCATCACCTGGAGTATGATTTAGGCACTTTAGACTGGTGTGATTGCCCTGCTGCTGTGCTTAGACGTGGAACTACAGCATCTGCCCCTGGAAATCACTTTAACCCTTAATGTCTAAAGACCTTTCTGTCTTTCATTTTTTTCATTTTTTCGTTTTTAATTTTCTGATGAAAGTTACTCTACTGCAGTGGAAATGTGGGATCATGTTGTTATTTTAGTATTATTAAAAATAATTGCTGTTGTTGTTACTATTGCTTGTCAATTGTCTTCTGTGGGAGATTTAGCAGCTAAATCTAACAATGCATATCCTTGCTAGTTAGTAAGTTTAGGGGCTAACGACCACAGAGCTGTATTGCTAACAAACAGAGACTCAGACCATAGAAATATAATTGGTTGAAATGGCTCTGTGTGGTGTCATTTCCTCTCCTCTCTTGAGCAGGAAGAATAAAATACACATTTCTATCCTGTTTTTCTTTCATCGACCTGTCATGCAGGAGGAGTAAGTCGGTTTGCTCCAGATCAAATACATATTTCTATCCCGTTTTTTTTCATCGACCTGCCATGTCTGTTTGTTCCAGATCAGGCAGATGCCTGATACTTTTTCTACTGTAAATTGTAAGTATTTTGTCTGCATCATTTTTACGCTGCTGCAGCTGGAACCAGTGCATGACTATGAGTAAGTAAATTGTGTTTTAAGCTTACTTCCACAGTCTGTTGCCTGATTTCTTTGTTAAGTGGGGTAAAAGAAAAGGAGGAGCCAGCATGCTTTGCAGCTGGACTTAATTAAAAGAAGGCTTCACAGTACAGTGGTACCTCTGGTTATGAACTTAATTTGTTCTGGAGGTCCTGAGGTACTACTTCCAGGTTAGTGGAATCTGTACAAACCCAAAGTGTTTGTAACCCAAGGTACCACTGTATTTCTATATGCTTCAATTTTGCTGCTAAGGGTAGGACTTTTAAACTCTGTTCCTCTGTTCAACCCCTGCACATGGGCACTTGGAGGAGATAAACTGCAATTAATATATCCTCTCCTATGTATTAAAATCCAACCCATGTATTCCACATACATTTCTCAAGCCAATACAATAATGACCGCTCCCCACATTAAACAGGGAGTGATTTTTGCGTGGTTGCGCGCAGCCCCCTGGACCACAGAGCAGCTACCTGGTAGTTCGGATCTGGTCACTACCTATCCAGACTGGATACCTGGGATCTCTGCCTACCCCAGCCAATCGTCCAATCCCGCTTGGGGAGGTGTTGCCAGGGGACAGGCCAGGAAAGGGGGAGGAACTGTCCAGCTCACACAATAGGATTTGAATCTTACCTGCAAGCAGCAGTTGGCTCCAGAGCTTTTCCCACCCTCCACACCCTAACTGAAGTTTTCTTTTGCAGGTTACCCCTTTCCCCCACAGGTACACGAGCGCTGCTACGTCAGGGTCGCTGTTGAAGGGCAAAAACAAACAACCTGGGGTCTTCCAATACATGGATAGTGGCATGTGGGGGGGAAGCAGTGCGCCCACTCATCCGCTGGTTGGCGGGAGTGCAACTTCCCCCAATGCTGCAGCGAGCGGGAAACGATCTAGGGAGTGTTTTTTGCCCGCACCTGTGGGGGGAGGGGAGAAGCTCAACAACTTTAGGCCATCTCCCCTCATTTTCTTAAAATTGAGTCCCCCAAAATAGGCTGTGTGTCTTATACATGGGGATGTCTTATAGACAGAAAAATACGATAATTTAGTAGCATTATGAGGTAGATGCCCAAGTCTTCTCAATGCACAAGACTCATGGAAGTATGAGGATTTTGATTCCCAACTATAGACATTGCCTATATGCAATCTTGCCATGTGAATGATCCCACCACCTTCCAATTCGATCTCCAGGCAGGTCAAAGTTTAACAAGCTAACTCCATAGTCCTCAAACCAACCTACATGCAAAAGTTATAGTCCAGTCCTTTCACACCTACTAATGAACACCTAATGAACACAGCAGGCTGAGTACACACACAGCTCACCATCTTCCTGGCTAGAATATATTTCATTTGTTTTTAACATATAGTAATTTCTAAATCCACATCTAGGCATATACATTAGCCTGGCAAATTTTATGTAGTGTACTCTCATTTTTATTTATTTATTGGTGTACAGTAATGCACCTCCTCTTTTTTGGGAAATGTGCAAAGAGCCACATGGCCCAGATTCAGGGATGTTCTCAACAGCAAAGCCCTTAACAGTTGAACAGGAAGCGGCCTTTCCAAATTAAAGGCAGACACTCTGTTATTATGCCATAGACCCTTGAGCTACAGCCAATAAGAGGGAACTCACTCAATATTGCCTAGCCTGGAAGCAAAAGTGTATGGTGGCAGTTTGGCTTACTGACGAAAGAAGAGACTTTGGAGGAACTGTCAGAGTGAAGTTCAGCAGTCAGTGGCAGGAGACTAACTTATAGCTGCAGGTGGGATCTCTGCTAATCAGTGTGACAATTTGTCTCCATTTCATAGCTGCCAAGTTTTCCCTTTTCTCGCGAGGAAGCCTATTCAGCATAAGGGAAAATCCCTTTAAAAAAGGGATAACTTGGCAGCTATGCTCTATTTTCTGGTGAAAAAAAGCACAAGTAATTACTGAATTTTATCTAGCCATGGCAGAGCATGGGAACCAGTGAAGTCCCATCAGCACTAATAACACAGCTGATTATTAGGTGGGTGGAAACACTTTTATATATACCAGGTATGTAATGCAGACCAAAAATATGTTTTGCAAAATAAAGCCGGATGTTTTTCATGAAGGATATAGCAATTTCCCTCCTCTTGCTGTTCCACTTCACCTGAGTTAACAAGCACAAACAACTCTCTCCTACCAGACACTGTGTCCAAGCAAATCATTTTCGACATCTTATCTTTCCCTTGTCTAGTTGGAAACATAAATGATTGTGCAGTGAGAATCCAGTTCAGTGTCCTTCAAAACAAGGGGGAAGAAGAGCCTTCCTTCTTTTTGACATTCCAGAAGAATATATCTAATTCTGTGTTGCTGGAGAGAGTCAATTCTAGAGCTGCCATATGTCCTGATTTTCCAGGACATACCTGGGAATTTGCCTCCGAAAATGGTGCCCTGGATTATTTTTCGGAAATTGGTCAAATGTCCTGGAAAACCAGCAATGGGGGTTAAATTAATTTTAAAAATCTTGACAACTTTTGGGAATATGGCAACCCTAGTCAATTTTATTACTTGTCTTCACTATAGAATGCCATTTTTACACATCAAATACCCTAGTCTTAAGTGACTTTCCCATTTTATCCTCACACCAAGCCTGTGAGGTGGGCTAGACAGAGAGATGACAGTTGGCCCTTGTTTAAAACCCCTACTCACTTAGCAATACATTCCATGGCTGAGTGAATAAGGATTTGAAACAAGGTCTCTATGCTGGCTGCAGCTGATGGGAATTGTAGTCCAAAACATCTGGAGAGCACCAGGTTGGGAAAGGCTGTTGCAACCACTACACTACAGTGGTTCAAGTGTATGCATTTAGATTGAGTGTCTGTGTTGACCTAAACATTACATCAGCATTACTCAAATAGACAGCTGCCCTGGACACAGAATTGACCTGCACCTCCATGGACAGCTGTGAGTCTAGAATGACTCACAGGCTGCGTGCCTGGTCCTTCAGGGGCACAGTTACCCCATTCAGGACCAGCGAGTCATCCACACTTGCCCGCCTCCTGTCCCCACAAACAGTACTTCTGTCTTGTCAGGATTCAACCTGACAACCTGTCAGGATTCATCCAAAGAAAAATGGATGGTGTTGAGGCTAGCAGGGTTTGACTGTTCCAGTGAATGGGAGATGGAGCTGGGAAAAGGCCTAATGGAGAACGGGACCTAGAGGGACCCACTGCCTCAGTCATAGCCGTAGCCAGGATTTTTCTTGGGGGGGGCAGGCTTTTTGTTAGGGGGCAGAATGAGTTAGCTATGTATTTTTATTTATCTATGCCTCAGGTGCAGCACTGTTGAAAGCCCAAAGGTCTGTTCTGTAATGCAGTCATGTTAAATTACAGTGGACTGTGTCCTCTGTGAGAGTGGAATAATTTGGATAATTTATAGCCATTACAAGGCAGAGGTGCCAGAGTTCACCAGTGTGAACATTTTGTTGCTGACCACAATGAATTGTTTGTGAACGTTCCATGGCACTCTATCAGCCATTCATAAACTGTGCAGAGACATCTCTGTCAAAAGTAGCTAATCCTCTGCTGAAGTATTATTTCCTTATTTTCCCTGATTTGCACAAGCTGGATCTGAACCTCCTAGACAACATCTCTTTAGCCAGAAGACAATAAATGTTTGTAGCTGCAGAAGCTCATCACTGATAAAAGAAAATGACACTTTTGTTGTTTCAGAGTGCACTAACAAGGTAAACAGAAAAGCACAGCATTTTTTTAAAAAGGAAATGTATTCTGCCCTTTTTGGATAATTGATGCAGAGAGTATACCTGACACACAGACCTGAAAAGCTGTAACTGAGAAGAGTTTTGGGGAAAGGGCCCTTCATTAAAAAGAAATTCTGCTACTACTTGCCATGCAGAAAACACTTGTCCCAGCTCAAGATGCTTTATTGGGATGTGCTGCGATAAGTCAGCAGTGTAGCAGATCTTTCTAACCCCAATGCTCTGAAGCAGAAAGTAGCTCCGTGGTAGAGAACATGCTAAGCATGCAAAAGGGCCCAAATACAACCCCTCGCATATCTAGGTAAGGTTGATGTAGACTCCTGCTTGAAACCCTGGATAGCTGCTGCCAGTCAGTGTAGCCAACATGGTAAGCTCCTGAGATTATTGAATTGCTCCTTCCATCAGCCCCAGCCAGCATGGCTAGTAGTCAGAGATAATGGGACTTAGAGCCCAGGAGATGCAAATGATACTGAGCGAGATCACTGTGTGACAGGACAGGAACTTGTAGGAATTCAGAATACCCACAAGGAAAAGGACGTTCAAAGAAGCGGAAAAATCCAGGGGGGGGGGGCCACAATGATAGCTGGGATGTAAAACATTGGAGAAAGGGGGTGGGATGAAGGGAGAATGGACATTTGATTACTAGGACTGATTAAAAGGACTGAAAACTGGACTGACGATTATGGAACTTGCTGGAATGGAAGCGGTTAGCTGGGAATAGGGGAAGAGAAGGTATATTAGAGGATAGTCATATAGTGAATTAAAATTCGGAATGAAAAAATGGTTTAAAATTTATGGAGGTTTTTGGAGGAAAAATTAGGCAAGGGAAGAAAATAGATTTTGAATAGGTTGAATTAAGATATGTTATGAAAAGGAAGGACAGATCGTGAAGCTGAGGCTCCAATACTTTGGCCACCTCATGAGAAGAGAAGACTCCCTGGAAAAGACCCTGATGTTGGGAAAGATTGAGGGCACTAGGAGAAGGGGATGACAGAGGACGAGATGGTTGGACAGTGTTCTCGAAGCTACGAACATGAGTCTGACCAAACTGCGGGAGGCAGTGCAAGACAGGAGTGCCTGGCGTGCTATGGTCCATGGGGTCACGAAGAGTCGGACACGACTAAACGACTAAACAACAACAACAAATGAAAAGGATAGTATTGAATTTAGAATGTTGTAAGAAGTTATAAGAAAAAGGATTAGTATATTTAAAATAAGGTTAGAAAAATTGTAAAAAGAAAGGGGACAATGATAAGGAAACTGTTAAAGGAGAATTAAAAATGAAGACCGGGGAAGGGGGGAGGTAGGGGAAGCCTTCAAAATAATGTTTATGGATAATGAATGGATATGGTATTTTTCTTTTTCTTTTCTGTTTTTTTTTCTGTTTTTTCTTTCTTTCTTTTTTCATTTTTTGCTGGCTGGGGTTTTTCTTTTTTATAAGATATGTATAGATAGATAGTTGGGTGGACACCCTCCTTTATCCTACCTTGCCATCCTAGAGCTTCCTGGTGGCAGGAGGGGGCTCGGGGGGGGGGGAGAGAGGGAGGAGGGGACAAACCCAATTATAAAATGGACCACCTTCAACTATCCACTTTGCATGGGACTCTCTCGTGGCAGGAGGGGGCTCTGGGGGGGGGGTAGAAGAAGGGGGAGAATATGTTATGTATGTCTTGCTTTATTGTGTAAAATTAATAAAGATTATTATTATAAAAGGGACCGAACAACGGGAGCTCACGCCGCCATGGGGATTCGAACCACCGACCTTCTGATCGGCAAGCCCTAGGCTCTGTGGTTTAGACCACAGCGCCACCCACGTCCCTTCTTCCATGAGGTAGTCCAAAGCAATTTTACAATACAATAAAAATCCATACACAAAACAACTGCATATATAAAAATAGCTCAAACATTTGCTTATACTGTATAAGAACAATCCTAGTTGCTCAGAAGGGGAAATGGCTGAAAGGGGGCTCCCCTCTCCTGGTATAGGCTTTTGGTTGGATCCAGCAGGGCTCTATGCAGTATTTACATTCTTATGTAATGCAATGCATGGAAGTTTGCTTATGTGTGCATATCTTTCTTTTGCTGGATCAGGGTGATCACTTTTGTGATCACCAGTGCCCGGGGTGTGGGGTTGGGTGGGGAGACAGCAAATGCAATATAATTGAAGGGAACTTTAATGTTTTCTGGATGCTGCTGCAAGAGCAAAATGTTAATAAGGCACTGTGGTAACAGGCAAGCAATTTTATTCATCCTGAGACTATGTTTAGCATGTAATGGAAGCTGATAGGTATAGTTAATGTGGCCTCTGTTTTACTGGCTCATCGCCTTCTGTCAATTTTTTTCTGTGAATTATTATTTTAATATATTTGTATTTGGCCTGAGTGGGATTAATTACAATTTTATTTTTATTTTTGCCTGCACTTGAATAATACAAAAACAGGGATCCTTTTCTCATTGATATTAGAAGTAGGTTTATTACCCTTAATTATTTATTTAAAATATACACTGCTCTTTGTACTATTATTTAGCCCATTATAATGTAATTGAAAACAAAGCAATAAGAAAATAAGCCACTGAACCAATTTAGAGAAATAAACCAATAACAGAATTAGCACGATACCCAAATAAAATAGCAAATGAGGGTGCTGCCCTGTAGGTCATGGGTGGATGATGCTCTTCAATGTCAGAGACAGAGCTCTGGTGTTGGGCAGCGAGATCTGATGTCTGGTTCCTCCTTCCTGTGCCCAGCACCACCTCCAGTGCCCTGGCAGAATGAACTTTAGAGCTCCAAACCATTTCCATCTAGCTATCCTGAAAGCACATGAAGGTGGAGAGACTGTTTACTGTGTGCCTGGCAACTGTTCGGTTTTATTTTATTTTAAAAGAAGTATTTTTACTTTTAAACAAATCAGCATTGAAATTTAAGAGGAATAAAAGGTGAAAAGAAGAACTTCCTTTAAAAACAAAATCAGTAGGTGCACCAGTCTTACGTGCTTGATAGCCAATTCCCCCCTCTCCCTTTAATTAAAACAGGAGAAGACATCATAAAGGCAACTTCTCCCATAAGGCTTTTTCAGATCAATAATCTGCAGTTCATTGGAGAAACATTTAATGGAAATAAAAAAACACCCACTACCCACAGCAGATTTGCAATGATGTGGGAAGCTCAACCCTGCAGAGGTACCGAAATGCTAAAGAAATTTAAAAGCACCCTGTAAATGAGGCGAGGAAAGGGGAAATGCCAAACTCTTTTGCAAGGGAAGAAAACTTATGAGAAATTGAAGGTTTGGCACAGTGCTACTCCAGAGATGTTCAGTCCCCACCCCATCTCAAGTACCCTGAGAGAGTAGTAACACTTCCTACATGTGAATGGCCATTGAACATCACCCATAGTTCTTCAAATATTCTCGGAAAGCTCCCTGTCACACATAAACAGAAGTTTTTTGCTTAACGCTTGTACAAAATTCAGTATTAGCTCCCTGCTGCTTGTCTCTCTACCTCTCTGCCTCCACATTTCTTTAGCTGGATATGCAGGCCAGCAACATGATTGAAAGGCACGCAATTACCCATCAGAAATGTTAATAAGCAAACTTATTACATCACAAGAGGGAGCCCATTGGCTTTAAGTGGAAGCCTTTAATTCAGCCACTGGATTTGTGGACTCTGTGAACCTGTCATTCTACTTGCCTGATAATATAACCAATTTAAAGGAGACTGGCAGTGGGGAGGCTGCATCGGTAATACAGTATACGTATTCTCATTACCGGATAATGAATTCAGGGATGAAGAAGTGGTCATTCTAGGATTAGGATGGCAGTGCGAACAGTTATCTAGAATCCCCAGACTTTGGAGCATGGGAAGCCTGAATTATTTTTTTCTATGATTCGGCATAATATTTTGCTTAATTGATATGTATGTATGTGTATAATTGGAACCCAGGTGGCTCTGTGGGTTAAACCACTGAGCCTAGGGCTTGCTGATCAGAAGGTCAGCGGTTCGAATCCCTGTGACGGGGTGAGCTCCCGTTGCTCGGTCCCAGCTTCTGCCAACCTAGCAGTTCGAAAGCACGTCAAAATGCAAGTAGATAAATAGGAACCGCTACAGCGGGAAGGTAAACGGCGTTTCCGTGTGCTGCTCTGGTTCACCAGAAAAAGCTTTGTCATGCTGGCCACATGACCTGGAAGCTATACGCCGGCTCCCTCGGCCAATAATGCGAGATGAGCGCGCAACCCCAGAGTCGGTCATGACTGGACCTAATGGTCAGGGGTCCCTTTACCTTTTTATGTGTATAATTGGATATAATTGAAATAATTGAATTGTGTTTTAATTGGAAAACTTAATAAAAAGTATTTAAAAAAGAAGAAGTGGTCGTTCTCAGTTTCATGTCACAACAGAGGAGCTCAGGCCCTGCACTACACTTCTTCTACAGTGTGAATTTTGGTATGGTCCCTTAACCTCTGTGCTTCAGTTTTCTTGCACTTTCAGGAAGCTCAACCATAATTGCCTCTGCAAAAGTTCATTGGGCAACTGGTGCCAAAGATAAACTTCAGTTTCATGACAACATAGTCCTTGAGTTTGCAATTAAGAATTAAGAGAAAGGCTTCCCTGAATCAGTGAACTTCTCCCTATTTTCTTCATTACTTTACTGCAGTTGTACCGAGGCGCCTAAATCAGGGCCAATGCCACTGATTAACAGGAAATGGTATTAGAAATTGTGTCCTGGGGACTCCTAGTATCCTAGACCATAGGATAAGATAAGAGCAAGCAAACTCCCCCTGAAGCCTGCTAGCCTTCTGGTGCAATCCTATGCACAAGCAAGGTCAGTGGGGCTTATATCTAGGTCAGCAAGCAGAGGGTTGTAGCCTACTAATGTTTACTTGCAACATGCAGGCACAGGGGACCATTGATTATACAGGGTGCATTTCCTGTTTATGTGAAACCAGTGGTGAATGGTCCGTGAATCCTAGGTCCAAGCATCCTTACGTTCCCCACACTCCGTGGGACATGTTTAACAGGCGTTCAGGGTTGCCCACCTGATATCACTTGATATCAGGTAAAGTACTTTTGCTTGCATGGACAATCCATGGATTGTCATGCTTGGGAAGATTTGCATGTGTGGTCAAGCAGCTGATCAGTCATGCCTGCAAATCTCATTTTGGCCCAGCCACAACTTTAGCTGCCCCACAACTGACACCATAGCTAAGCCATGGTTAGGGGTGCTGGCAGTTAAAAGCCTGATAATGAATCAACTAAAACTCCTTAATTGGTTGAGATCTCTACATTTGACTATTAATCTTTACTCCACAGTTTCATTAAAATCTTAACCAACTCACACTATTAACAATTAATTTGTATGCATGATTTCTGATCCATCAGGGGCAAATGCAGTACAACCGGATTGAAGACTATTTCCTAGTTGAAGATGTGGATAAATGGAAATCGAAGCCATTTTATTGAAATAAAAAAAATGGCAGCAGTCCTTCCAAAGGATGCATATCTCAAGAAATTTTAAATGCAATATTCTGCTATTACATGATAAATGGTGGTTAAGTGTAATTTCAGTTTCAATAGTATATCCATTACTATTCCTTTAAAGGAGCTTTTGAACTGTATTGTTGCACACCACCATAATCTTCAAGTGGTTTGTTATTCCAGGGGTTACAGGTTCTGTTTCCCTTGGAATGAGGGATAGCGGAGCCTGTGGTGTGTTTAGGATATATGGTTTATTTACACATATATACAACCTGGGCATAGGATGGAGCGGCTCACAGCATTAACACCCCAAGAAAGCCTTGCTTCTCCCTTAGCCACAGCCTTAGATTCCAATAGAAATCAAGCACGACTTTCCCTGACAGACTTCTGCCTTCTGCTTATAGTTCATAAACACCTCAGCTCTGGTTTTTGTCCTTCTAACTAACAGCCAGTTGAGAGAGGGGAGGCACCCAAAGCCACTTCCTTAACAACTCATTCTAAAGGACAATCACCAAGAAGCTAGCCTTGCTACTCCAACAATTGAATCCTCCATTAGATTTTAACCTTTTTTGGATCTAGGAATTAGAAGGGCCTTTAGCATGCACCCTATATCCACCCCCACCCTAAACTCACACACTATTGATGCTCTTTAAAATATTGATATGGGTTCCCACTTCCCTAGCAGTAGAAAGGTGCAGAGGGGCTTCATAAACAATGGTGTGTGTGGGGGAATCAGCCCAAGGACCACCACCGGCAATTTCCTGGGGGCCACTTTTTCGTGGTGGGTGAAGCAGGAGGCAAAAGAGGCAGAGAAATTACTGTTACCCACACTTAGTGCAGGAAGCTCTATTTAAACCAGGCATCGGCAACCTCTGGCCCATGGAGGCCGTTTATCCGGCCCACAGGCTGCCCATGAACTGAGCCGCCCGCTCGGCAGGTCCCCAGCGTGCTGCGCTAAACCGGCATGGCGTGGTGTGGGGACTCACCGAGCAGCGCCGGAAATTGTGTCTACGCAGCCGCAGAAGCTATTTCTGGTGCTGCGGACATTTTGGAAATGGGCAGCCAGCACCGGAAATCGCTTCTGTGCAACTGCGGACATGCGCAGAAGCCATTTCCGGTGTTTGGAACATGGGCATCGCGGCACCAGAAATCGCTTCTGCGTCTGGTCCCTAGGAATCCTCTGGCCCACGGGCAGAAAACGTTGCCGACGCCTGATTTAAACCATGCAAAAGTTAGAAGGTTTCTTTAGTACTATGCACATGACTGCATCCAGAGAAGCAAGAAGTATTATCACAGTTGAAGGGCACATTCCAGACAGACGAAAGCACTGATGGAGGGAGGGGAGCAAGGTTAGTGGGGCTTAGGATTTAGAAAAAAGATGTAGCCAAGGGAGAATCCCAAGATAGGGAAATAAAAACAGAGAGATCTGCATTTGGACTCAGTGCTAGAGGTTCTGCACCCCAACTTTACAGGATTAGCAGCCTTATTAAAAGAAGGTTTATTGTGCAAAGTCCGTAGTCTAGGCTATAATTGACAGATTGGGGAGATCCTCACTTTAAACACTTAGACCACAAAATGCAGGTGCAAGTGTCTTTGAGTGTGTTCCTTAAACTGCCCCCTCCATATGAAAGAGTGGCCGCTATTCAGTCATAAACCTTTTCCAACTGGATATAGCATTGACAGGTGTGAGAGAGCCCGGATTATCCTTTCACTTTGTTTCTTTACACCCAGGATGATAGGCAGCTGGTACTGATGCAATTATTTATTACATTTATATCCCACCCTATCAGGGCCGTCTTTAGCATATGCACCGCCGGGGTGTAAAGATCCGTCCAGCGCCCCCAAATTAGTTTAGCCCCCAAATTCACTTTTATTATGCTTGTGTCAGACACCACGCTTATGCCTTATCTCTTGTTTACGAAAGAAGGGAGGAAAAAGAAACAAACCTTTTTATTTGCTCATTTATTTACAATACACTTATACTTAAGTATACAACACCACCACACTTAAACTTATAAGTATTGTTTAGGCTCCTACTTAGGAGAAACATCAGTTGTGTCAAAGGTGCCACTGACCCTGCTGCCACATAGCAGCACAGCTCAATACAATATGTAATAATATTTTGTTGTAAGAGTTCATTTCGCGTGCATGGCGCCGTTGAGAATGACAAGCACCACCTTTGTGAATGACAAGTGCCACCGCTGGCGTGGCACGTCTTTGTAAATGAGCCACAAAGTCCTTTAGTGAAACAGTAGGTATACATTTTGGTAATACCTAGGTACATATGTATTTTGTTTTTCTAGCTTGATCAAAATTATGTATTATTTCATAACAGGTAGATAGTTAAGAGCTTAGGCGGCTTCAGCGGCGGGCACCTGGCACTCCCCAGAATTCAGTGCCTGGGTGCCCCGCACTCCTTGCACCCCAGGTAAAGACGGCCCTGCACCCTACCTTCAAGGAGCTGAATGTGGTGTATGTGGTTCTTCTCCTCTGCATTTTATCCTCGCAACAACCTGTGAGGTAGGTCAGGCTCAGAGTGAGTGACTGGCTCAAGGTCACCTATTGAGCTTCATGGCTGAATGGGGAATTGAACCCTGGTCTCCCAGGTTCTAGATGAACACTCTAACTAGTGTTCCTTCTGCAATGGAAAGGCATTGCATCAAACCACCATGGAGAGCACTGGGTCCAGGTGATCTGTGTGCCCCCTTGGACTGCTGCCCAGGTGCAAACTGGAGGTGGACAGCTTCAAGTCCTCCTCCCCCACCTCTTCTCTTCTTTGGATTGTAGCTTCAAACAGAAGACTGCACACTGTTAAATAGGACACAAGAGCCCGCTATGCAAGCACTCACAACACCAGTAAGAGGCAACGGCTGTATCCAGTGTTAACCCTATAGTAAGGTTGCAGACCTATTGAAATGAATGGACCTATGTTGGTCAGCATGGTCATTAATTTCAATGGGTCTTCTCTAAGTAGGACTTAGCTTTGTTGTGTTGATTTCTATCTGCTTTTGTTTATTTATGAATGTTTATCTGCCATTAGCACTTCACATGTTAATATGTTATATATGTTTTGTGACAGATGTTCTTTCTATGTCAACGACAATGGTACTGTATCTTTAATTTTCTCAGAAGCCTTTGCTGCCTTCTTTGTTGTTGTTTAGTCGTGTCTTTACTGTCCACAATATAAACCAGTTGTGAGTGGTAAGAGTGAAGACTGTTTAATTTAGAAAAGATCAGTCTCTCCTCAGGGATAAAATGTTAGTGTCATCGCAAACCTTATTATTATAAAATGCTGTAGAATAAAAGATAGGAATAGACTTAGTTCTTCATTGCTGGGCTCTCCATGAGCATGAATGTCCCTGAGTGAGCACTTCTATTGTACAAGTGAATGGCCGTTATCCATTTCCAGGGGAGGAATAAAGTTTTGTACTTTGATTATCTAGTTCTCATTGTATGAAATGCTTCTCTGTGCACAGAATCAAGTCCAGCCTCAATACATTTTTCTGCCTATAGCAAATCTCAGTTTGATGTACAGATTTTCACCTGACTGGTTAGTAAGCCTGACTTCAATGCTGAAGTCAGCATTGCCCATTGAACTTATGGGCAAGAGGCTAGCATATGGGACTCAAGAGGGAAGAGGAACAGGGCTGTTGCTACTGCTGCCAAACCAGAATCTTCCACCTGAGGCAGCAACCTCACTCCACCTAATGGTATAACCAACCCTGCACATAGTGTATTGCACCCCAAAGGGGTCCTTGAAGAGTACAAGTTCTTTCTCTCCCCCCCCCACGTAATAATGATGGGCATATTGTTAACAACAGTCGGAAAATTAGAGTGTTTGCCCCTAGTTAGACATACAGCTGATTAAAAAAAACCCACTTAACATAAAATTAAACCACTTCTACAAGAGCTTGTCAGAGTCTCTTATGTTACATGGCACTAACACTCTGTATAGAAACAGCTTGAGAATACTAACACTGACGAATCTTAATATCCCAAGACACAACTAGGCCAGACTATCTACTAGCATCTTCAGGTTCTAGGGAAAACAACAACAACTGTTTACTTGCAAGATGATACTCTTCAAAATAAAGATTATGACAGGAACAGGGGGCATTGTTGGCGATGATGTGATCTGCAGAAAGACAATGAGAAGGCCTGGGTTGGAAATCCACAGACTGAAAGCACAGAAGGAGACATCTGGGCTCATAGCAAGCTTTGCAAGCAAGCAGGAAGGGACCCAGCTCAATTCCCAATGGCACCTCCAGGTAGGGCTGGGAAAGACTTGTACCTGAAACTCTAGAGTCACTGCCACTCAATGAAGACAATACTGATCTAGATGCACAGGTGGTCTGACTTCAAAAAAGAGCAGATTCCTGTGCATGAGAAAGAGCCATAGTTCTGTAGAAGAGCAAATGGCTTGCATGCAGAAGATTTGGCTTCAGTTCCTATCAGCTCCAGGTAGGGCAAGGAGAAATTCCCCTTTCAAATCCTGGAGAGCTGCTGCCAGTCAGTGTAGACAATATTGAGATAGATGGACCAATTGTATAAGACAGTTTCCATGCATGTCACACATTGCAGAACTGAAGTTGTGACAAAGAAGTGTTGCCAACTTTTAACTGTAATGGTGTTGTCTGGGTGTATGTGGCAGCAAAGTTGGCATTTGGGTTTATTGCAGGCTCTGGTACCAGTGTCCATGTTAAGTGTGGTGGTTGTATTATTGTGGGTGAGGAGTTGTTTAAGATTGGGTGGCTGTCTGTAGACAATGAAAGGTCTTCCTCCCCGAGCTTGAGAAAGAGGACTGTCATTGTCTAGGAGAGGTTGCAGATCTCTGATGATGCGTTGTACTGTTTTAACTTGGGAGCTGTATGTGATTACTAGTGGTGTTGTGTTATTTTCTTTTTGGGGGGGTCTGTTTTGCAGCAAGTTATCGCCGGGTATCAGTCTGGCTCTGTTGATTTGTTGTTTAACTTCATTGGGCGAATATTTTAGTTCTAAAAAGGTTTGCTGTAGATCTCTTAGGTAAGAGTCTCTGTCTGTATAGTTGGAACAGATGTGGCTGTAACATAGGGCCTGGCTGTATACAATGGATTGTTTGGTATGCTTGGGACGGTAGCTAGAAGCATGTAGATATGTTTGTCAGTCAGTTGGTTTACGGTATAAGGTGGTGTCTATACGCCCATCCTGTATTTTTATAGTAGTGTCCAAAAATGTATTTCTTGCATAGATTGGTTCATTGTTAGGTTGATGGTGGGGTGAAAGTCATTGAATGTCTGGTGGAAGGTTTCCAGGGTCTGTTGACCATGTGTCCAGATAATAAAAATATCGTCAATGTATCATAGGTACAAGAGAGGTTTGAGTGGGTAGGAGTCTAGGAAACGATGTTCTAAATCTGCCATGAAGATGTTGGCATACTGTGGGGCCATGCGGATGCCCATGGCTGTGCCGCTGATCTGGAGGAACAGGTCATCACCAAATTTGAAGTGGTTGTGGGTAAGGACAAAGTGGCAGAGTTTGGTAGCAAAGTCCGCTGTGGTTTTATCTGAAATGGTGTTCCTTATGGCTTGTAAACCATCATTGTGTGGGATGTTGGTATGCAGAGATTCCACATCCATAGTGGCTAGTATAGTATTGTTAGGAAGATTATTCAAAGATTGTATTTTCCTCAGAAAATCTGTGGTGTCACATATGTACAGTAGCTGGCAGCACTGATGGCATATGGTTTCAGAACAGAGTCCATATAGCTGGAAACACCCACTGTAATAGTGCCAATTCCTGAGATGATGGGGCATCCTGGTTTTCCTGGTTTGTCTATTTTAGGTAGAAGATAGAAAGTTCCTGGTTGAGGTTTCGCTGGTGTTTGTGAGGATCTGTTCTTGGATGTGTGGGGGTAGCTCCTTAACAATCTTGTTCAGTTTCTTTTTTGTGTTTTTGTGTGGCATCTGAGTCCAATTTTATGTAAAAGATGGTACCGAATTGTAAAGTTGTCTGTGAGCCTCTTGGATGTACTGTAATCAGTTTTGTTCATGATGACGACAGCTCCACCCTTGCCCACCTCTTTAATTATAATGTCTGGGTTGTTCCTGAGATTATCTATAGCTCTCCTTTCAGCATGGTTTAGATTTTGTTGTAAGTGACGGTGTTTTCTGGTCTGTTTGGATTCTGTGGCGGAAGCAATTGATGTACAGGTCTAGTGTGGTATTGCGTCCAGGAGGGGTCCATGTGGAGTCCCTTTTTGTGTAACATTTTGTCGGTGGTAGTTGGTGGTCAATGTTCTGTTCATTAATGTGTTGGGAGGGTGGTGGTTGTTCCCCAGCAGGTTAAGAGATGTTGTGTTGTGAAGGTGTTGTTTGTTTTACCTTGTCTTGTTCTTCTGTGTGTTGAAAGTACTTCTTCAGGTGTAAACGGCGTAGAAATGCTTCCAAGTCCCCGCAGAACTGAATAATGTGTGGGGATTTGGCAGGGCAGAATGATAGTCCATGTGAAAGGACTGATTCCGCAGCTGGGCTGAGATTTTGCTGTGAGAGACTGACAATATTGTTGATCTTGTTGTTTTGATTAGTAGCTGTAGGTTGGGAAGGTTAGAGAGTTTTTTGTTTTTCTGTTTGAAGCGTGTAAGAAAAGGTTTTGGGGAACCTCAAAGCAGGGGTAGCTAACTCCTCTTCTCAGGGCCTGATCTGGTACCCAAAACAACATTTTATGCCACTTCCCCCCAAGAGTCCAATAATTTTGGCAGTGGAAGCAAAAACTTACTAAACTGTTCAGTGCTGTGGTTAGCAGAATAATTTAAACCAATCTACCCAGCCCAGTGTAGATTGCTGGAGTGTTGCTGGTGCTGGAGGAGACTCTTGAGAGTCCCATGGACTGCAAGAAGATAAAACCTATCCATTCTTAAGGAAATCAGCCATGAGTGCTCACTGGAAGGACAGATCGTGAAGCTGAGGCTCCAATACTTTGGCCACCTCATGAGAAGAGAAGAATCCTTGGAAAAGACCCTGATGTTTGGAAAGATTGAGGGCACTAGGAGAAGGGGACGACAGAGGACGAGATGGTTGGACAGTGTTCTTGAAGCTACGAACATGAGTTTGATCAAACTGTGGGAGGCAGTGCAAGACAGGAGTGCCTGGCGTGCTATGGTCCATGGAGCCACGAAGAGTCGGACACGACTAAACGACTAAACAACAACAACCCAGCCCAGTGCCTAGAATCCCATGGCTTTGGGAAGGTTATTGGTTCTCGCTTCTGTAAGGAAACATTGCAGCAGATCTCCCCTAATGTCAGGAAGCAGGAGAACTTCAATATTGTAGTTGTGTTTATTTATGAACAACAGATCAGCAACTCAGGGGAGCAGCTAAGACTCGCTACACAAGATATTGTGATGTAGTGGCTAGAGTGTTAGACTAAGATCTGGGAGATCAAGGTTCAAATCCCCACTTAGGCCTTGGGCCAGTCACTCACTATCAGCCTAACCTACCTCACAGGGGTGTTGTGATGATTAAATGGGGTGGGGGGGAAAGACAAAAACTGTGTACACCACCTTGAGTTGCTTGGAGGAGAGATGGGATAGAGATATAATACACAGGCAAAACTAAAGTTCCAAACAGTTCCCAGTGACCCACACACCAAGAAAGAGGATGGGTGTTTGTACTGGAGGGAAGCCACATCTGTTAGACAGGCCACACACACTACAAATGGAGATGCAACTCTCCTGCTCTAATCATCTGATCAGAAATATCCTGATTCCTGCTTGAGCTCTGTGTGCACATGTGTGAGTGTCGGTTGGTCACATCCACCTGTAGCCACAGCCAACCTTGGGGTATTGTCCCTTGAGGGTTGGCCAATGGTGAAAGACATAACACATTTTTATTACGGCATTGATGGAAATGGATTGATTCTGTAAATTAATATTTAAGCCTTCTATCCCATGTGTGCAGAATATGGGAACATGTGAAGCCCTTTTTAGCAGAGAAAAACACTTATGTGCTTTTGCAGCATTAGGCAATTTCACTTCCTATCCCTGTTTGCGTATGATCTGCTTACCTTACCCTCCTTTGCCACCATTGTTAAGAATAAACTTTTGTGGACTAGAAGCAACCTCATACACAAGCGTACAAGAGCACCTTTGATTCCATTTGTGAAATGAGAGAGGTGGCAATGTCTGAATAATATCCTAACTTCATTTTCAGAGCCAGGCTTTCCCGCCCCTAGTACAAAGAAATATAGCACTTCTCGTTTTGAAAAAAGGCCACAGAAACTTTTGGTTCCCTTAAGATTGCTGATGGAAACTGAAAGACACTTACAGTATAGATGTTGCCCAATTTTGTTTTTAAAAAACTCTAGCACCTTGATCTGCTTGCCTCCGCACCATAAGCACAGAAGGCCCTTTCTTCAGTGAATGAAGCCAGTGTATTCTTATTAAAATGAACCCCCAAACGCAAAACCAACCAAACAAACCTTGAGTACGTGCTGAGTGGTCCCGCCATCCCCCTAGAAATTCTTTGCGGGGCTGGGGTGTGTGTGTGTGCAGCCCGCCTGCTCTAATTATTTAAATATTTCTATTACATTACATAAATGCCTCGCCGCCGCCACACACACACACATCGCTCCAAATTATTTGTGGTGGCTAGGGCAGGTGAAATTGTGTCTTGCTTGGTAACCCCAAAACCTGCAAAGAACGATCGCGCTGAATGGAGGTGGGAAGAAACATCAGACCTAGATGCAAACCAACCACGCCAAGCAGAACCCGAGAGCGACGGCAACGCGAGCGGGAGGGAAGTTAAGAGCGTGACACCGGCTGCTGCCTCGCGGGAGCCATGGCAACTGCAGCGAGCAGCCTTCGACAGGGAGCGAGGCGGGCTGGGCTTTGATTCAAAGCCAAGTTGCATTTAGGTGAGGGGCTCGCGGGGGGTTGAAAACAAATGCATGTAGCCATTCTATCTCTGGCGTTTCCTCGTCTTGGGAAAAGGAGGCCCCAAGGATTTAGTCACGAACGCTCCCCCTTTATCCGTTAGCTCTCCGTCGCTGTCCTAGGATGTAGCAGCTGCTTAATCTGGCAGCCAGCTGCCCAGCATATATCGGCTGTGGCTGCTTTTATTAATACTGGTCTACCTTACAGGGGTGTTGTAAACATAGGAGTGCTTCCTCGTGCTGAGTTAGGCCGTTGGCCCATCTACCTCGGTATTGTCTACACCAGGCATCCCCAAACTGCGGCCCTCCAGGTGTTTTGGCCTGCAACTCCCATGATCCCTAGCTAACATGACCAGTGGTCGGGGAAGATGGGAATTGTAGTCCAAAACATCTGGAGGGCCGAAGTTTGGGGGTGCCTGGTCTACACTCTACAGTGCACCAACTGGCAGTGCCCCTCCTCTGGGTTTCAAGCAAGGGTCTCTTCCTGGAGATGCTGGGTTTTGAACCTGAGAGCTTTTGCAATGCGGAGCAGATGCTCTGCCCCTGAACTATGTGGCCCTTTTCTCATAGGTAGGTCCAATGTGAAATGACTGGCGAATAGTAATAGTTATCACGATCACGTATTTGAAAGGTTCAGAATGCTTTGTATACACTTAAAAGCAGCTCTGTACAGGCAACTCCCCATTTATGTGCATTAAAGGCACTGCACATGCATGCATCACCACGAACCCAGAAGTGGCACGAGAAGGCCCCAGAAGAAAGAGAAAACCACAAAAATAGCACGAAACAGTGCCTGGCAATCCTTTGCATGTGCAATCTCAGGAGCCCTTGCACCTTTGAGATTTGTGGAGAGTTGGAGTTTGAGCAAGGATGTTTGGAGGGAGCATTTGTGGCATTTGCAGGCTTTTTCAATTGTGTTCCTGATATACACGATTTTGCTTAAATGTGTGGTCTGTGAAGCTGTTAACCTAACTCTTTAGTCCTTATTCCCAGGCAAAACAATGCTTGAATATGTAATCCTGAATAGCCTACACTAGGGAATAAGCTTCACTGACCACAGCAGAATTTGCTTCTGAATGAAGAAGCATCAGGATGTGCTGTCAGGATATGTAACTGCATCTGTGCAGATCTCACCTGTCCCTTTGTTGCCATAGCCTGAATTTAGATTGCCTGCTGAAGTCACGCAAGTATTTTAATTTGCTCACGACTATAAACTTGTCTGAAGTAGTCAGGAGCATGCCACGTTTGTCCTTTTTAAACATGGACAGAGGTTATTTTCTCCTGTGCTGCTAAACTATGCTTGGATGCTTAAATAAAATAAAAGAGCATTTATCCAGTGTATCTTCTGGATACATGATAGATAGTTCTGATAGCATCATTCAAGTAAAATGTGTTTGTGCTTGTTTTAAAAGTTATGGGACCTTATCTTCTCAATTCTTTTAGAGGGTTAATACTTTATGTATGAACGTTTTTGCTTTTGAAATTAGGCTATCAGTGTGCAAATATTTCTTACAGAATGAGTAATTTTTAGCACACCAATGTGTACTAGAGGCAGTTTGATCTTAGTTACAGAAAAAGGAATTGTATTTCCCTGCTAGTTAATTATTTTGCTTGCAGTGGTGGATTTTTTCTTTTCTTTCGGTACTGGGCTGTCTCTGTAAAGGAAAAAAACTTAACAAAATTGAATCTAAAGTGCCTGCCTATTTTTCTGGGTGTGTAGGATTTATAAGTACAGTGGTACCTCAGTTTAAGAACAGACAGGCAATACACTATTGATGTTTAGGGGTTACTGTGTCTTTTAATTAAATGTTTTACCTAATTATTTATGTAAAGTTTGCAGAGTAAGAAAACAATGAAAGTGAATACCACTTGTACTCACATGTGTGATTTCAATTTCTGACGAGGAGCATGCAGCAATTTTTCACCTAAAAGACCCACCCTATTGTCACTCACTCTGATATCTTCCTAATACTAGGCAGAGGCTCTTTATTTTCACAGGCTTTAAATCTTTTCAACCTCTTCACATTTATGGTTTATTTATGGGGTGCTGCTTTAATAGAATTACTGTTCTGTGTTTTGCTTATTTTAATGCATTAATTATTGTATCATGTTTTAAATATTTTATTTTCAGCTGCCTTGATAATGTATTTGGAGGGCAGAGTATACATCTAAAATGTATTTCACAAGTTCTTAGGATATACATCTAAAATGTATTTCACAAGTTCTTAGGATATACATTGGCTGCCATATTGTTTTTGATTCAAAATTATTGAACCTAAATGACTTGAGACTGGGATACCGGTATTACTGTCATATTCTTTAAGAACCAAATGGCCTTGGTGCCCTAGCTGTGAAATTCAGTGCCAAGCAAATTTGTCTGGTGTCATTATTATTATTCAGTATCAGGCAAACTTCTTTTTACCTGTGCTTTCAATGCCCAGTAATTTTACTCCTTCTGCTCCTTTTTTGTTTGTTGTTTTTGGAGGGGAGGATGGTTATTCACATGTGTTTGGTGCTTTTTTAATAAGCTGCATAAAGCCTTGCTTTAAGAGAAATTGGAGTATAACATTTCATAAAACAAATAACGACTGCATAGGGGCACAAGCTCTTGTGTACTAGTAATCCTCAAAAACTTTTAGGTCACAATAAATAGATTATAATTCAGTGAGCTTTACTCCCAAGTACACATAGCATTGTAGCCTTAAGTTTGTACCCAGTATTAATCATACTGGGAGTAAAACCATTAAAATTAATGACTAACAGATCCATTAATTTCAATGGGTCTACTCTGAGTGTGAATTTGGACGCAGCCATTAGTCTCTAAGATGACACTTATTATTTTACTTTTTGCTACAACAGACTAACATGGTTATCCTCTTGGATTTTATTTATAAATTTGGGGGTTGTGCAATTAATCACGTGGTATTGCTGCATTTCAGACTAATATTCAAAGTTCATTGTTGACTGTTGTGCTGACAGTGTACAGAGTGATATTTTTCTATTAGCCCCCTAGTATTACATCTATAATTAATTTTGCATTGATTATTTTTAGTTGAACATACTTGTAACTAGCTGGGCAGACAACTCTGGGATGCATGTATCAGAGCAGATGGACCTGAGGAGGCATGGCAGTAGCTCCACCCCAGACTATTCAGAGGATACGTTTACATCTTTCAGTGAAGGAGAGGAGGAAACCTACCGACAATATGAAAATGATCCATTTGAATCTTATTACTCTGGAGAGGAGTCAGAATCCCGTGCTGTGTTGGATCTGTCTGAAAGCATATGGCAATCATCAAGTCAAAATGATGAAGGTGTGTTAGGTTCCCTATGCATTTTTATCAATTCTTCATGCAATCTTATGATTAGTGGGAGGAGACTTGGATCAGCAAAAATGCAAAGGAAAGCAGAAGGGGGAAAGGCAGAGAAAGGGAAACGTCATTTGCAGTGTTCACAGCAGAACACTCAGAATACTGGTTTACCAGGTCAGAATGTTATTTTTGCTGAAGACACTTAGTGATACTGTACAGGAAGCATTATGCGCCAAGGAGGAAGTGGAGATGTTTAGTGTGTGATACATCACTGGTGACGGTAGGTAGACCTTCCATCCATGCCTTGGGTTCACCTGGGTAAGTGCAGGTGATCACTAACTTCTCTTTGCTAGGGTGACAACTGTGGACAGACAAAGCTCTCTACTAATGAAAGAGAAAGGCAAAGATGTGAGAGGCAACTAATATTGGAAAAGCTGAGAAATCCTGCACCCATTTCAAGTTCTGTACTTGTGCCATCCTTTCACACCAGTGATAACTACTTGAGCAAAAGAGTGCGGAAGGCTCTACACACATTTTCCTCATACAAGCCTGCTCTTAGTTCATGTTGTGCAGCCAGACCATTCAGCCCAGGCTAATAGTGGCTGCATGCCCAACTGTTGCAGCAACAGGGAAGGGTGGACAGGGCAAGAAGGGGTAGCTATTCTGTATACCAGTAAGCATTAATGTGAAAAGTGGCCGACATGCTATCCAAAGTATATTTACACAGAAGATAAGCTCTGATGAGTTCACTAGCACTGAATTTAAGGAGAGCATAGGATTGCAGCCCTACTGTTCATCATGTGTACCTTTAATTGAGCGTAACATCTATTGTGCATGGAATGAAAATGAATATAAGAAGTGTGGGGGCTTAATTGGACCTGCCCCTGGTTCTATGTCAGGTGGCTTTACTTCTTTGATTCCTGTGGTTTCCAGGGCATGTACAATACATTACAGGAAAGTTGCCCCACGTGAAGGCCATTTTATTCCCCCTGTGTGTATTTGTGTGTGTGTGTGCGTGCGTGTGCATGTTTTACTCTATTCCAACACTCCTCCTACATACATTGCCTTTCCTCCCCAGATCAAAAACCAGAAGTTTTGGAATCTGCAGCTGTAAAAGAATATTTATTTAGAAAATGGATCAGTCTCCTGAAAGAAAACAAAGAAAACAAAGCTAGCACTCGGCTACCTAAACCTGCCATTGAAACAATTAACAGTGAGTCATTTTTTGATGTGACTTGTAAGTCAATAAATCATTCATTCATTCATTCATTCATGTAGTCCATTTGACTGTTGGACAGTCTGTACTCACTTCCAGTCTTCTTCTCTACAAAGGATTTGAACATCATTTCTAACTGAGGCCACTTCTGCAACTCAGTGAAGCTTGCAAGGGCTTCTTAGTTTCCCTTGATAAGCTTCCTCTTTCTGCTTTTGAAATTCCCCAGCTTCAGTGCTTTGAAATAATTTGTGGGCCTGGTGTCTTTTGGGCAAGGGGGAGGGAGTGAATCTGCCCAGTAGATTGTGACTCACCATCACCATCATTAATCTGTCCTTCACCCTAAGGTTCTAGGGTACATTACAACACAATAGTAAAAACCATGTCGGAGTGAGTTCTGGAAGACCTGCTCCCTGCCTTGCAAGTCTCCTCCATCTGGCCTGGGAGGTAGGGGCACTGACTGACAAAAGCTGAGGGTTTTGGGCTGGGATATTGTTTAGTGGTTTTTGTTGGAGAGAGGTGTTGCTGTGAGTTTTTTTGTGTTTATATTAGATACTGTGATTTATTTGGAAATTAAATAAAAAAATTCCTTCAGTAGCACCTTAAAGACCAACTAAGTTTATATTTTGGTATGAGCTTTCGTGTGCATGCACACTTCTTCAGATACCAGAAATTTATTTGGAAATTGTTCAGTTTGGTTGTGTATTTTCAAATATTTCAGGTATTGTTTGACTATTTTTGTTATGTTGCAGTTACATATTTTTTCATGTCTTGAGCATGGTGTGAACTGTGCAAAGGTGGCATACAAAGATGTACAACCAGATTAAAGCAAGTCATAGAAATTGTTTACTCAGAGGTCTCAGGCAAATGTCCAACAACCAGAGATGCTTAAAAACATTAATTGGAATTGCCAGGGAATGAAGTTGGAACATATGCACACACAGTGTATGCCTGTCTTGCCCTTATTGGCTTTCTTGTCTTTTGGCCCTTATCTCAGCTGCTTTGTGAGGAGGCCTTTGTGTGACACAGCGTGACCATTTTAGCTGTTTTCATTATTGGACGTTTTTGCATTTTTCTTTCGTCATAGCATTTGGGTGCTTCCCAAGTTTAAGTATGTGCATTTGAAGCAATGATTCAAACAAATAAGTTGATGCAAATGCAGCTGGTAGGTCAAGGGTGGGGAACCTCTGGCCAAGCCATGCCCACTGGCCTTTCTCTTGACATCATATATTACTTATGGTAGGGCAGGTAAGGACATGGCTGGGCCAAATTGGGTTTGCATGGCCAAAATACAGCTCACGTGCAGTGTTGTAGCTAGTTGCTCAGGCACCTAGGGTAGTGCGTGTGGGCGGATGAAAGCCCCATGCTGCTGTTTCGGGCAGTGCACAGCCTGCAGGCACCCGAGCCACCACATCACTCCCAGAAGAGACAAGTGGCTCGGGCAAGCCCTGTGGTAAGTGCTGCCCCCACAGTGTGGCACCCAGTGTGCCCTGCTCCCACACACCCCTAGCTACGCCTCTGCTCACATGTCATCATTGTACTCCATCCGCCTGCCAAACCTAATAATAATAATAATAATAATAATAATAATAATAATAATAATAATAATTTATATGCCATCCATCTGATTGAGTTGCCCCAGCCACTATAGGTGGCTTCCATCAAAGTAAGGCATCAAACACAGCAAAATCAAACATTAGAAACTTTCCTATACAGGGCTGCCTTCAGATATCTTCTAAAAGTCAGATAGTTGTTTGTTTATTTCTTTGACATTTGATGGGAGGACATTCCACAGGGCTGGAGCCACTGCCGAGAAGCCCTATGCCTGGTTCCCTGTAACTTGACTTCTCACAGATAGAGAACCGTCAGAAGGTCTTTGGAGCTGGACCTCAGTGTATGGGCTGAACTATCTATGGGGGTGGATACACTCCTTCAGGTATACAGAGCTAAGCTATTCAGGGCTTTAAGGATCAGCACCAACACTTTGAATTGTGTTCAGAAATGTACTGGGAGCCAATGTAGATCTTTTTGGACCGATGTTCCTGGCAGCTATTCGCAGTCACCAGTCTGGCAGCCTCACAGAGGATTGAGGAGATAAAAATCGAAATCCAGTTCTGCAACCCTGTCCTAGATGATTGACTGGAACTAGCTGCTTGGAACGTGTCTTATTGGTGGTGGACATATTTCCAATGATTTATTGTATATTTATTAGGGTTGACATATCTCTGGAATTTCCCAGTTATAGCTGGTATTCAGCCCTCATAAACAGCAACCAGGTGAAAATCGCTAAAATGTCCAGGAACATCTGCATGTAAGGCAGTCCATGTTGGAAGTATAGATTTTTGCGAATTTCATTTTTTTAAAGGAAAAAAAGCTCAACCCCGCCCCCCTTTTTGAGATTTTGCAGAAAAAGTTCAACAGCTTTGGGCAAAATTAAAATTGACTTTGCTCATCCAAAAATAAAGCTAAACCATTTTTCGTTGTGTCCGGATTTTCACTTTTTGAAATATGGCAACCCCATATTTATGGGTACATAAATCTTGATTTTAACTGTTAAAGCCTCTGCAGAAAGCAACTTTGATCACATGCACCAGCCAACATAATTCTACCTTCAAAAGTGTTAGCATAGGTTCCTTGACTTGGCTTTCTGATCTTCTTGCAAAAACTCTATTGTATTATGGTTGGGTCAACCAATATAGTCTTAATCACACCAGTAGCATCTTGAGAATGCTCATTTGAAGACAGAACAGTGAAATAACTGCATATGCTTCCCAGGAAAACATAGCAATTTGTACGTTTGAAGTATCCCTTTTCAGGTAATGCTGCAAAATAAAAAAAATAAATCCAGCCTTTGAGTGATACTGTGAAAGATGACTCAAATGTTTACTTATGAAGTGCCCTAGATAGCAGTGTGGTTGAAATTACCTATTGGGTTTCTCTGAACGAACAAATGTCCAGAAACCCTGCTGAGAAATCCCTTGAATATTTTCAAGGTGTTTTGCAGTATCTGTTACAAACTTTTGAGTTTGGGCATGTTGTGATTCCCAGCAACACATTTTCCTCTCTTCCTCTGTTTATGTGTATTTAGTTTAAACCCAGTGATAGATTTTTACAGTTTGGTTGATCGTAATCAAGGTACAGTGGTACCTCTACTTACGAATGACTCAACTTACGAATGTTTCTACTTATGAATAGAGCTCCGTCCGCCATCTTGGATGCTGTTTAGATAGGATTTTTTTCTACTTACGAATTTTTAGATAGGGTTGCTTCGACTTACAATTTTTTTCTCCCAATGCATTCCTATGGGATTCGACTTACAATTTTTTTTGACTTACGAATGTGCATTCGGAACGCATTAAATTCGTAAGTAGAGGTACTACTGTATTGCCCTTCTGTGGGTTTTACTAGCTGGCTTGGCCACGCGTTGCTGTGGCTCATCCGTGTGATTCCCCCACTCTGTGCCGATCCATGACGTATCCCGCTCCCTCCTCACCCTACCCCCGGCTTATCCCTGTGATTCCCCCCCCCCTGTCCCGACCCATGATGTATCACGCCCCCTCTTCCCCCCACCCTCCGGCTTATCCCTGTGACTGGTCCCACCACGTCTTGACCTATCCCGTCCCCTCCTCCCCCCCAACCCCCAGCCAGGTGATTCAGTATCTCCATTCGGTCTAGTCTGTAAAGGCTTCAGCCTAGTATGTAAACGGGAGCTGAGGTGCTGTTGAGAGGGAAGGTTTTATAGGTGCCAGTGTAGAGGGCGCTGGTTTGCAACCTAGTTCTTTTCCTAGAATGCATTTTCATCTGAGTGGTGTGTTTTGAAACATGGGGTTTTGGGAGTTTTACCAGGCACAGGTGTGACATCTGTCTTTGAAAACGGTATGGGGTTGCTCTCATATTCGCATGGGTCATTGTGTCAAAATTTGAACACAATCGGTCAAGCGGTTTTGGTGAAACGTGGATACTAATGGACATGGCCAGTTTACATTTATATATACTGTACAGTATATAGATTTATATTGGGCCAACATGGCTTTCTGTGGCTCTTGACATAAATTACAAAGAATATAAAATACAATCAACACAGGCTGGCTTATTTGGAAATCCCATTCAATTCAGTGGTCTTGTACAAGATCATTGCTTGGATAAGGTCTATAGCTTTCTTTTTAATTCCATTTTTCAAATGACCCAAAGTCTGGGCCCTCTCCTGGTACCAGCTATTCACCGGGAAGGGAGGGGAAACCGTTTCTGCATAATTATCTTCCTTGCAAATACAGGCAGCCGTTTATACAGAGGTTACATTTGAAGGCACCATGCACTGGTGAAATAATGTATAATTGAAACCCATTGAAAAAGGCTGCAAACATCCCACTCTGCCCCCATATTGAACGTGCGTAAACAGCTTGCAATTGAAGCCATATAATATTTGGGATGCAGTTTAATTTTGTAGTTTGATGCTTTAAGTATCTGTTAGACAGGGTTTGCAGTTCAGTAGTTAGTAGACATTATTTGCATTCTTCTGAGATTGTGGAGTTCTTTTTTGCCTTTTGCACAGTTGTTGCAGATAAAAAAGAGTGTTGGAGAGTTTTGGTTGCTTTTGTAGAAAGGAAGTCTGCGAAATAAATGACATGTGAAACTTCAGCATTTTCATAGAATTGTAGAGTTGGAAGGGACCCTGAGGGTCATCTAATCCAACCCCTCAATGCAAGAATCTCATTTTTTTTTAAAGACAAAACAAAACCCGGAAAAGCACTAGCATTGTATATGAATATAATTTATTTAAGATAAATCAATGAAAATAAAATTTTAAAGAATCTAACATACATAGGATCTTTATAAGATACAGTGGTACCTCGGTTTATGAACACAATTGGTTCCGGAAGTCTGTTCATAAACTGAAGGGAACTTTCCCATTGAAAGTAATGGAAAGTGGATTAATCCGTTCCAAACGGGTCCAAGGAGTACTCAACCTGAAGCGTTCTTAACCCGAAGCATGGGTGTAATTGGTTCCGGAAGTCTGTTCATAAACTGAAGCATTCATAAACTGAAGCGAACTTTCCCATTGAAAGTAATGGAAAGTGAATTAATCCGTTCCAGATGGGTCCGCAGCGTTCGCAAACCGAAAATTCGTAAACTGAGGTGTTCGTAAACCAAGGTTCCACTGTAAAAAGAAATCAGAAAGCAGTTACAACCTCCTAAGAGAAATTGCAGTGTTTAGAAATTTTGCAACTTGCTTTGTAAAACAGCAACAACAATAATTAGAGGACCACCACCCCCGCCAAACAATCAACAGAGACTCTTAAAATCATCCTAGAGATTATCTTGCCCACCATTAAAGAATACAGTGACTACATATAAACAAAGCATGAGGCATTAGTCCACCTCTTCTTTATTACAAAGAAAGTATCTGCTATTTACAGGAGCTTCTTATAGTTACCCTCTAAAAGCATTGAGGATAAAGTATTAAAGTTCGTAAAAATAAAATAAAATTCCCCAGTATTTCAGAACAGATACCCAGTTTGAATAAGGTATCCCATTCTCACATATAGAGGCAGGTAAGCCCTGCACCCAGAGCTAGGGCTGCCAAACTTGTAAGCAGTGGACCTGTGGAGCTGTAGGTCCCCAGCTGAGCACAGCTAGGGCTGTGAGCATGTGTCCCTCTTGCAAAAGCCCACATCCCACTGGTTGTCTGTTCAGGAAGGGGAGAAAGAAGTCCTCTCTCATCCATCATCCACTGACGGTCTGTTTCGGTTATTATAGAATATCTATATGCATCCAAAGCCCCAGCTGTTTAACACATAATCTGTTGGATTAGAGCCTAATAGCTGCCTAGAATTATTATCTGAATATTTTTTCATGTATTTTCCTTATGCACGTTGCAATTTCTGATTTAAAAGGAGTCAAATTAAGCAATTATCTGAAACTGTTTTCATTAATGTCTGCATTGAGGGTAATTCCTGTGTCACTTTTATTTACCACATTTCCATTTTCTTTTAATTACCACAAATTCTGCTGTAATATCAAACATCTAATTATTCTTTTGAAACACATGCTTTCCCCTATGTTCTAGGGCTATTTACAGTGTTACCTCTACTTACGAATTTAATGCGTTCCGAACGCACATTCGTAAGTCGAAAAAAATTGTAAGTCGAATCTCATAGGAATGCATTGGGATAAAAAAATTGTAAGTCGAAGCAACCCTATCTAAACATTCGTAAGTAGAAAAAATCCTATCTGAACTGCATCCAAGATGGCGGACAGAGCTCCATTCGTAAGTAGAGGTACCACTGTATTTTCAGTTGTTTTCATGTAGAGGCTTGTAGTCTGCATAGAGAGTATTGCACACTCCAAGTTTTGGGAATACTAATTCCTGATGCCTGGTTACACAGATGGGAACTAGAGGAGTCTTTTCCTGCCTCTTCAAGTAGTAATATTTCTATGTATGTATTTTTTTGCTGGTGCAATATCGACAGAAATTATTGAGGTATCTGAGGAAGAACTGAGTGCTCTACAATCCTTTTGTGCCATCAAAATAAATCAGCTCCATCATGTGCCAAGCCCAATGCCATTGAAGAGGAGCAAGCATAATGAACAGAGGCATGGATTCACTTCAGAGAAGCCATTGACATTTGATTTGAATTGCACAGTCCCTGATCAACTACTGAACAGACTCCATCTGAAAAATATCAAGGAGACACTGAAACAGGTACTAAAAGAAGGAATGGATCTGTCTTTAGTTCCTGGCAAATGTTGATTATCTTTGCTAATACAGATGTTGAGACTTGACTGGTACTGATCCTTTTATGTATATCATTGTCATTAAATGACAAAGTTCTTTTCGTAACACTGAAACTAAAACATGAGGTTGGGCTTGTTTTTCCTTGCATTACTAATGCAATCCATATTTCAACCAAACTATTTTTGTTTACCATCACATGATCTCACAATACACATTAATGTTTACATTAGTGCAACTCAGCTCTCTTAAAGTTTTTTAACATTCATGGTATTGGGAGTTTGTTTGTTTTTTAAAAAAAATGAAGCAAAGCAAATTTGTGTTGTGATTAATGTAATTAACTCAAGTTCTTCTTTAGTGCCTTTTTTGATTCAGACACTCTTGAGTATGAGCAGGGGTACTCTGTGATGTCATGATTCCAAAAAGATGGTGATGGTGGTGCAAAAATTGCTCATTCCAAGTCTTGCTCATGCAATTTTGTGTGAAAGATTAAAGATTAAATTCCCCCAAAACACTATAAGAATGTGTCCTTAAAAGAGGACTTGTACCCAGATCAGCGAAACCCAAGCCCAATTCTCTGTCTCACTGGGAAGCCAAATGCAGTTATGAGTTTCAGGAATGCCCTTGAAGGATGTTCTGTCTTCTGGCCACATCCTCTGTTCTTCAAAGAGGCCTCCTTTTCACAGAGATGTGGTGGGATCGATGAGATGTGTAAAACACAGTGTTACCCAGTAAATACACATTAACAGCTCTGTGGTATTTGATATGTGGTTGTCTTATGCAGGAATCTTATGTGTAAGTCTTATGTGTTCATATGGAGTCCTAACTTGCTTATTCTTGGTCCAGTAGTGAACCCACAATAATGCATTACTTATAACATTTAACCTCACAAGCCTCATAAGTGGGAATATGTACTTGAACTGTGCAGAAATCTGTCCTCCAGTTTTCCAAAGGTTTCTTGCCCTACAAAAAAAGGCTTTCATTCTTTTGCCTCCTTCTCAGGGCACTTTACAGTGCAGTCCTAACACTGCCTGCTCATAGGTAAGTATAAACTGTGTTATTCCCAAACAGGCCTGTATAGGATCAGAAACTTAATAAGTGTTTCAGGATTTTTTTACAGTTGGTCCCCTTTTTTTAAAAAAAAGTTAGTCTTTTTGATAACTTTCGGTGGCCAAAAGTTTGGGGCATGTTTGCTTACTACAGGAAAAGATGGGTACATACCAGCCATTAAAATACAATAGCTTCAAAAGAATAAGACCAGCCTTAAGTGAAATAGAGGTAGTCTGAATACATGGGGTATTACATGGGGGGGAAAACAAATGTAATTTAATTTTAAAAGTAACTTGGACTTGGTTATTGATCTCATTCTGTGGGGGAAGTTTTTTCAGTAAGTTGTTTGCATTGCCTTGGAGAGCTTGGCATGTATAGAAGTTAGACATGGACAGTATTTTAATGATTTTAATTGTTATTTCTTACTTTGCTCTCAGGTAGCAGACACTGAAATGCATCAACCTTCACAATGTGTCCATTGTACCAAGAAAAGGGCAGAGCTGGCTGATGATGCTTTTCTCCGACGATGGAAGATCTTGATGGAAGAGGTTTTACTTAAAGAGAAGTTGGAAGAGTACATGTATACCAAAGTAAGTCAGGATTTAGGTGGAAAGAGAGGCATTTTAACAGCCTAACAAATAATTATAGATGAGTTAGACTCCTGCATTGCAGGGGGTTTGACCAGATGATCCTCAGGTGCCTCCCAACTCTACAATTTTATGACTCTATGAGTATGCTTATTTACAAAACTTTGGACTGCCCCAGGTGTCCATGCAAACCTTTTCTTAGTGGTTTATGGCAGACAAAGCAGAATAAAAAGAAAGCCGCTCCCTTCCAGTTTGCAAAGTTTTCCTGTTTAATTCTTGTTATGTGGTCCTTGTTCCCGTCAGTTGCATGGAGTTGCTCTCTCTTTCTGTTTTCCTTTTTTGCAGCATGTGGAAGATTGACACTTTACTGCACAAACTTCATGAACAAAACATCCCCCTTGTTTCCTCTCTGTTCAGCTTCCAAGTTTTGTTCATGACTCAGAAAAACTGGCTTTTTGGGGTTTTTTTTTATCTCAGTGAAAAGGTTGTGCAATTTCCCCATGTGCAAATTCCCAATTGCACTGCTGTACTTACCAATTCTAGCCTGTATTGATAGCTTTACGGCAGCCTTCCTGAACTTGGCCCTCCAGGAGTGCAGCTCTCATCAGCCGAGCCAGGACAGCTGAGCAGGAGACTTAGTCAGAGTTGTAGCCCAAAATAGCCGAAGGGCACCAGATCAGAGAAGACTTCCCTAAACATTTCCTGGGATACTCCAACCATTTCCTACTCTGTGGTCCAAGCCCCCATTTGGGAATCGATTCTACATTTAACTGGTCTGTTTCCAAATAGCATTGCTTTTATTTCCATTTCTTTTTTTCCCTAACCCCCAGTTGCAGATGGGGGAAATCATGATCAGAAGTGCAGGGAAGGGAGTGTTTAACCCTTTCCCCAACACAACCATCCCACTGAAAACTCCACTGCAATCAGTGTAGTAGCATTCTGCAAGATATAAATGCAGAAGAACTCAATTAGGGTTACTATGGGCACAGTCTATGAACAGATGAACCTGGCATGCACCAAGTCTGTCTACTTGAGCCTGTTTCTGTCCTCATACTGGCAGCAATACTTCCAGGTTCTAGACAAAGGGGCTTTTCTAGTCCTGTTACTGAGAATAACTTTTAATGGAAAATACCAGGGTTTAGACCTGGGACCCTCTGCATGTTCTCTTCCACTAAGCCTTGCTGTCTCCTTGGTACAGGGATTTTGTTGATAGAAACTTTGTTTGCTCATGCATTTCCCTGCTGTGTTTTCTTGCTGATGCTGAAAATGTATGTCACTGTCCTGGATTTGCTTAATCAGTTTTATATTGCTTTCACAATATATCCAGAGTGCTCAGGTTAAGGAACAGCAGTCATACGGTACATTTAGTGGAAGAGTGGGTATTGAATAGAACTCACTGTGCTGAATGTTGCGTCTGGTATCTTATTCATGGCACATGAACAGTACATGAATTATTCACGGTACATGAATGTTATATGATAGTAATATTATAAAGTACTTTCAGTACTCAAAGCATTTCGTATACATTATCTGCTGTATTTAAAGCAGCCCTGTTAAGTCAGTTTTATTGGTTTGTTTATTTATTTGTTTAGAAGTATTTATACCCCACCTACTAACCAAAGTTCTCAAGGCAACTTATGGTACATATTCAAATAATTAAAATAGATGGCGATACAATAGTCACTACAGCAGAACAAAGTTTGTCAATCCCCACTGCTGCTCTTCTCCAGCATTCCAGCATATGCCATTCGGCAGCTGAACCTTCTTGCTGTTGAAGAGGCTAAATGTCAGTCACATACAGGCCAGGATGTCCTCACTGGATGGCTGCTACTGGTGTCTCTCCCAGCCCCAGCCCTGGGTGCCTCCCTCCCAGTTCACAACTAGAAGGTCAAGCAGTCTTTAATTCAGTCCATGTCTCTTTTGGTCTAGGAGTTTCAGGACAACACTTGGAGGGGTTCCCTTCATGGGGCTTGTGGCGGCCCTTCTTGGGAGCCTTGGTCCCATGTTGAGATGGGATAGGCACTGAAGCTGAGAGCTCACCTAGTGAGCTCATGGAAGAGCAGGGATGGTAAACCTGTTACCCTCTAGGAGTTATTTGACTTCAACTCCATCAGCTCCAGCCAGCATGGCTCAGTGGTCAGAGATTATGGGAATTGTAGTCCAGCAACATCTGGAGGGCCACATGTTCCCCCTCCCTGTGATAGAGACAAGATTCAAACCAGAGACTTCTGGATTCATAGCTTAGTTTCCTACTCATTATGCTGCAGAGATGAATTGAATTTCATTCGTTCTTCCATATTCTGGAATTAAGGCGTATGCAGGGGAATTGCAGCTGTAGCGAGCATTACCACATTTAAAAAAGTAATGGCAAGAAGCTTTTGTCCGAAAGAAAACCTCTCATCAGATCTTTATCTCCTTCTAGGATTCTCTCACCCTCATTGGAGAAATGCACAGATGTCTTCCGAAGCTGTCTGGGGATCCCAGGAACATATGGCAGGAACTGAATGAGAGAGGTCTGAAAGTGTAACACCTAGCTGGGTTAGAACATTGATCAAATCAGGTATATAGGCACAATCCGCACAAACTGAGCTATGTAGGATATATTGGACAAACTATGTTCTGGACAGATATGCCCCTTGCAATTGATTTGGTTTCTGGGGTCCAACTCTGCATCCTGTCCCAGAGCCAACAGAGCAATATGCTGCCATCTAAAAAAAAATTCAGATTGTAAAAGGTACTTTATTTTCATTATCATTCTGATAATCCATAAGTATGGTTTTGGTGAGTTTCCTTTCATGATATGGGAGCTGTGCACAGATGCTTCTACCTGTAAGGAAAACAAATGGATTTTTCAAGGCAGAGAGATATAAGGAAGATTAGGTTTCAGCTCAGTCTGTCTCTGCTGCCTCTGGTTAAATTGAAAGGTGGAGCCCCAGGTAGAAGGTGACACAGTGGAGCAAGAGGGAAGTTCCAAAGGAAGAGTAGAAGAGGTTAAATGGAGTGGGTTTTCTCTGTCTTTCTGAAAACACTAACAATATGAACTGGAATTAATCCATTACCCCGAGGATTCCAAGTCAAGAAGCAGAGATATTTAAAAAGTAATGTTAGTTTGTTGAACAAAGCAGTTGACAAAACTCAAATAAAATGTTCAAATGCTGTTCTTATATTTGCTTTGTTCAATGTCAATTGTTTTTTCCTATTGTGAAATGTGCAGGGAATATGATTGAAGGGCAGAATAAAAACATAATAATTGTCTCTTGAGACAGATGGATGCCAACCAAGTCCAAAGAAAAGAGGTTTATCTGTCTCTACAAGGGATAAAAGCTCTGAGGTGTGTAGCAAAATCAGAATGGCTGCTGTTGCTGGATACACTTATCCACATCTTGTATGTATGAGACCAATCATGGGTGGACCTGGACTAAGACAAATAAGTGTACCACCAGGGAATGGGTTTGGGAGAATGTGAGGCTAATGTCCAATATCAAGACGAAGGTCTACCAGGCTTGCGTGTTGAGCATGCTGGTGTAGGGAAGTGAGTTGTGGGCAACTTATACCCACCAGGAGTGACACCTCAAAGCCTTCCATATGCACTGTGTCAGGAGGATTTGGGGCATCACAAGGCAAGACGGCGTTTCAAACAAAGATGTGCTCTCCCAAGCCCACATTCCCAGCATGTTCTGTCTCAGCAATGTCTATGCTGGCTTGGTCATGTCCACAGAATGGAAGATGGAAGGATCCACAAGGATGTGCTCTGTAGGAAGCTGGCTTCAAGCACCAGTAACTCTGTGTTACAAAGATGTCTGCAAGTGTCACATGAAGGCTATAGCAGCATTAGCCCCTTGCAGACGATAGTGCCTGGAGACAGATAGTCTGGTTGTATATCCAGCAGTGACCAGAGTAGGGATGACCGCTGGGAGGAGCAAAGAGAGAAGAAATGTCAGGTTGCATCTGCAGCAACACAACCAGATGCCTTCATCTGCCCCAGCTGGAACAAAACATGTCTCTCATATTGGTCTGTACAGCCACAACAGGTGCTGTAACTCTCCCAACAGTTTGACTTCACCCCTGAAGACGCACTCTTCTATTGCCTCCCAAGACAGATGAATGCCAAGAACAGGCAACATTCTGCACATCTCATCTTAGTACGATATTCACATAGTCCCTTTTCACTTGCAGTAATAGCAAGATATTCCTCATCCATGTAACAGAAGGAAGAAAATACCCTTGATGTTGTGGCATGGTTGCCAGATGCCAGTAACTGAACCATGGCTTTTTGCATCCAATACACATTTATCTACCACTGAACGTTACAAACAAATGTTCATTTTTAATATGTACTTTTTACAACACATTACTGCACGGAAGTACACATATGTTACTGTGGGTACAGCTCATATGTTAATAAAGTGGTCGTCTTCAAGCTCATGCCATTTCTCATTACAAGCAGCAACCCAACATTTATTTTTTTGTCTGTGTGGCAACTTTCTTTTATCATTGTGGGTTGACGGGCACAGAGATATGAAAAGGAAGCTGATGCATTAGAGAAAAGAGTAAAACCACAGGAGGAAAAGTTGTGGTTACTTTTTCTTTAAAAATTTTTTAATGAAAGCTGGGGAACCAGTGGCTCTCCAGATGTGTTGGACTCCAACTCAGCCACCCGCATGCCCAGTGCTCATGGATGATAGGTGTTGTAGTCCAGCAACATTTGGAGGGCCACAGCAGGTTTGATCCCCATAAGGCACAACATGCTTATTCCTGCATTACAGGGTGTTGAACTAGATGATCCTCAGGACCCCTTCCAACTCTATAATTCTATTGTTCTGTGATTCAGTTTCCTCATCTATATTACATTGACAAATAATCTAAACTGGGTTAAAGCAGGTTCCTATATTCCTAAATTGAGCCTTGGACAGTCTGCTACTATGTACCCTGCTGCATGTCAGATTGGTTGTTATCACAGAACTTCTAGTGAGACCCAGCCCAAACATGAGTTCCCTAAGCACAAAATATGTTCTTTGGCCTTGCCAGGACTGCCTGCTCCCTCCTAATGTCTCTGTGATGGGCTAGTGCCAGGACTCAGCTGCTTTCCCCTCCTGCTTATGTACCTGTGAATTAGATCTGGGAGTTTCCTGTATAAACACAGTGGGCAAGTGTATGCCACCTGTTGACTGGTACCATTGTCATCAGCCTGACTTCCTCTAATGTGTTTTGAGCCACCAATGTGCCCTACTAGGGACATTCAAAGTGTATCCTTCTTAAAGACATAAGTGATCACTGCTTATATATTTGTTTTATTTAGTAATAAAATAATGTTCTTCTGTTCCCACTTATAATCATGTATATGATCCAGAAATACATTTTTCAAAATATCTCTGTAGCAATTAAACACAGGCTTCCTAAGAATTACCTTTTAAATCCACATTTAGTATTCTTAATAACCATTTTATGTTTTGAATATTTTTTGTTAGTTTGCTTCTGCAGGTTTTTCTCCCCCAATGGGCACATTTTCTTGCCTCCCAAAGAAAGGCTTAGATCATTCTCACAGTTTTACAGCTCATTGAAAAATATGCATTACACTAGCTAATGATAATTGCAAGCAAGCTATATATACTTTAGCAGGATGGTTGAACATCTATATATACATGCTACCTACTAAAACCCTACTAAAACAAAAACAAAGTCAAATACTCATTCTGATGTTATATCCAACACTCCAGCTAGAAAGAATTTCTTGAGTATGCTACTCGCATCAAGTCACTGTCTTTGCATTATGTCAGTGTTGTAAGCTATGGGAATAGAAGCATGCCACTGTAAGCTTGGCTTAAAGGAAGAGTAAAGTGGGTTTAGGTTTGAAATCAGGGTTGCAAATTAGTTAAATAAATCTTAGTGGATTAATCATACTGAGTTTTAAATAGGTTTGATTATGAATAAAATCAATCATTCTGCAGGGGGAGGAGAATTTTCTGTTGCGTACATTGGCTATTTGAAGTGGAAGCCCAAAGTCCTTTTTAACATGTGGAATAGTTGCCTGTTCTTTTGGATCCCAGCCATAAGATTTAAAATACTGGCCTTTAAAATATTCCAATGAAATAAATGCATGTCAGGTCTGAAACTGTAGTTTGCTGTCTGAGGGTACTTTGCTTGCTTTAGGGCAGGGGTTGGCAACCTAAGGCCCATGGGCCACAAGTGGCCCACGGGGGTCATTTAACCAGCCCACAAGCCGCCCCCAAATTAAGTCGCCTGCTCGACAAGTCCCCACACACTATGCTAAACTGGCACGGCACGGGGACTCGCTTTTGCGGGACTGGAAATTACGTCTGCACAGACGCCAAAAATCGTGTCTGCACAGACGCAGGCGCTGGAAATCGCAGGCACGTGCATGATCTGGCCCACGAAGGGTTCTCCGCTGGAGTGAACCAGCCCAGGCAAGGTAAACCTTGCCAACCCCTGCTTTAGGGCTTTAGCAATTCACTAATCCTAGTTTCCGTTTCTGTGTGCTGCTCTGGTTCGCCAGAAGCAGCTTTGTCATGCTGGCCACATGACCTGGAAGCTTTAATCCTAGGTGAGTATCTGCATTCATTTGTTTGTAAATAGGTTTCTCACCTTGTGAAAGAAGTCCCAATGCTTGTTTTCAAAAATATGTGGAAGCAGAATTAACAACAATTTGTTTTTGTGTGTGTGGTGTTTTTTTTTAAAAAAGTGTTCCTTTTCCATTAAATGTTATGTGGTTCTATTGCAATATGGAGATACTATTTTTTAAAGAACAAGGGAAGAAGTTGCTCCTTACGTAGCTATAAATCTTTACTTAAGAGGGAGATGTTAGCAGGTTGGGGAATTGCAAGAAATACCCCCCAAAAAACCTTAGTAAAATCAACACCTATGGGGGGAGATGGGTAGCACCCTCTCCCTGCTCCCAACTAAAAGCCCAATGTGGACTGAGCATGTCACAGCAGGCAGTGTAATCTTCCAACAGTTTGACTTCGCCCCCAAAGGTACACTCATCCATGCTTCCCGAGACAGATGGATGCCAACTTGTCTAGTAGCCATAGAATGCTGTCTGACTTGCGGGGAGGGAGGGTGAAAACTGTATGAGAAGGAGAATGGAGTGGCTGAAAAAGGAGGAAGAGGCACATAGAGGTTTTAAAAAATGCAGACAGGGCCAACTCATTGGCTAGAATGGACATTTCCTGGTTCCCTCTCAGAAGTCATTGTAAAATGTGAAAGCTGCCTGTAGAAATTGATGGAGAAATCCAGTATTTAATGTTGGGATTGGGTGCCAGTGTGTCTACCTCACACCACAAAAAAACAAAACAGAGACCTGTGGGTATAGGGTAGTATATAAACTCAATTAAGGAGGAGGAGGAGGAGGAGGAGGAGGAGGAGGAGGAGGACAGAGTGGTTAGTGGTCAAAGAATGCTGGCAGGAGAGAGAGAATGAGAATGGAGTGGAGTAGCTGGAATCCTGAACAGAAGGTGAGCTACAACACAACATTTTGTTGCAGTATCCTCTTTGTTACAATTATGTCACTCCTTGTATTGGGTGTCTCTGAAAAAATCAGTGTGCTAACACACATTTCATTTCATTTACAATTACAATGGGATTTCCACCCCTCTTCTGTTTGCCTCCATTGTTTTCAACGGAATTCCCATTAAGATCAGTGGAATTCTGCATTTGAAACTACAGTATTTTATCAGAGGCCTTTGTGCTATCCTTGATCAGGCAAACCTTTTGCTAATTTCAGAAAGGTGGATTGCACCTTTAGCTGTGGAGAAGTCAGAAGATTCACATGTGATTCAGTTAGAGCTGGTGCACCCATGAGGCAGGGTGAAGCAACAATCTCAGGTGGGGGAAGCCCTGAGGCAGCACCCCTAAGGGCACTTGTCCTGCCGCCGCTGGAGAAGCAGTGCCAGCATCAGCACTGCTTTCTAACGAGATCTCACCAAAATCTTACAAGATTTCACAGCGCACAAGAAGTTGTCGCTTCACCAGTGGCAGAGGTGTGCAAGTGGTGCCAGCAGAAGTGGGTAGTGCTGGTAGTGTGGCACTTTCCATTTTGCCTCAGGCGGTAAAATGGGATGTGCCACACCTGACTTCAGTGATGGATCTGACCTTTTGCAGCAACTGATTTTAGAGCTCTTTGATGTTGGTAGCAAATTTGGGATGAATAAAAGATTGCCATCCTCAAACCAGCTCCTCCAGAGTAACCCTATGGCAAATTTTGGGACTGTTCCTTTTTAGTCCAGTTTGAATATTGCCGCCCATAGAAAAGGGTAGTAAACAGAACAAAACTTAGCAATGCATTCGTGGTGTGTTTTCATAAATATAGCATAAGAGTGAGGCGGTAGGAAAAATTCTAAGCATTAACAACTAGCAGTGGAAGCTGTACCATTAGGGTGAATAGGGCACTGTTTGTCCAACCAACCTCAACCAGCCCCTACCAGCCTCCCTCCTTAGTCTAGGCTTCCTCTCCCTCAGTCTCAGGTGTGTAGGCGATAAACATCATTAAAGCACATTCTTTCAACTGATTCTGGTCACTGTAGTTTATCCCTCACAGATTTATATTTCCCACAAACCCTTAAGAAACTGCAGTGCCCATAATTCTTTGACAGAAAATGTGCTTTAAAGGTACTGTGCATACACACAGCTTCAGTTTTGCCCTTGCAGAACCCAATAGAGGAGGATGGGAGCAAAACTAGAAATAGGTGACTTTGTTTATCATTAACTCTGGCTCTACCCAGTCAAGGCCTCTCTGCTTTGCATCCCATGAGCCCCAAAGGGCACCAGCCACCACTGGCAACTGGGACATGTTAGGTAAAGGAATGAGATTTACTACTCAATTGCTGCATCCACATGTCATCTTCTGAAAGTCCTTCCCCCACCCCTCACAACATTCTCAGTAATGCAGAAATATTATGTATAAGTTTGGGTTGCTGCTGTTCATTTTTTGTTTTGCCTTTAAGAAACAAGTCTTGTTGTGCTTTGAAACCCACTTTCTTCGTGGTCTCTCTGATACTCTTCATGGGCTTTCTGCAGTCTTTTGCTCCTCAGCTTCCATTTGTGAAAGCAGTAGGTGACCAGAGACATGCTTATCAAAGAGAAGATGAGAGCCACCACTACAATCAGTGCAATGGCAGAGGAAAGGGACTCCTCTGTCTGCTGGGCTTCAGCACCCCGTGTGGCATTCAGGATGGCATAAGTCTCATATTCCTTGGGTGCCAAAAAGGCAGGGATAGGAGTGTCGCTGAATTTGGACCTCATTGGAATTCTGTAGCAGCACAAACGCTTTAGTCAGAGATGCTTTTGAAGAAACAGACTGCAAGTTCCTATGATCATGAAGCAACGTCTTAGGAGAACAAAGTTCTGTTCATGAAGTCACACAAGCCTGGCAGCCAACCTCATTTATGTCCAAATGGTGTGTATTATTGTCTCTGGAACAAAGAAGACCACGTTACACCAAGTCAGACCATTTGTCCATATAACTCAGTATTGCCTGCACTGACTGGCAGCAACTTGCCAGGGTTTCACACAGGACACATTTGTACTCCTATCTGGAGATGCTGGGGATTGAACCAGACCTTCTGCATGCAAAGCAGATGCTCTGTCACTGAGCTACAGCCCCTCTCTAAAGATTCTGTTGTAAAACTGAGAACCACTTTCTTATTCTTTAACGTCCTGGAAGGTTAATCAGGAAAATGTAGTAACTTATTCACAGTAAAAGATTGTGTGGAAGACTAAAACAGAAAACAAGTTTACATCGGCCATAATGGACAGTTGTTGTCGGAGTTTTGTTCCACTCTGAATTGGGTTTTGTTTCATCACTCATAACAGAAGCTCACAATCAAAGATTCCTCGCCGAGGCACAGAAGTGGGTTCTTCCAAAGATGGTTAATATTATGATCAGTTCCAGCACTGTGGCTTTAATGCATATATTAAAGTACCTCTGCTCTCTTCACTCCTTTTGGAACTCGGCACACTCACTTTCCATGGCTCTTTAAGGCTCCAGTGTTTCTTTCACCCCAGAGCTCTTGATGTGGAAGCAAAGAGTTGACCTTATAGCTTGCGACTTCTGTAAACAGTTGCCTAAGTATAGAAAAAGGCATAAATTAGTTCCTGATCAAGAACAAGGTGAAAAACACGACTAGATTGTTTTGCTACAATAGTTTAGAATTTCAGTGGGTGGAGGATTTTGAGTTCTTTATTGCAGCAAACTGAGGATGGTGTGTGTGTTTTCCTTTCCAGTAAACTAGGAATGGGGAACAAGATCTAACTAGCGGGCTGGATTCTGAGCTTCTCCACTGCTAGTGGACCTCTGACAGGTAGGAAGCACCACCCAGCTGTTAATCAACTGATACCTCAGTGACTTCAGATGAAGGCTTGTCCCTTTGTAGCACAGCTTGAGTGCTACAATAAGCTCTAATCTACACAGACTTCAAGCCTGCTTTTGGCACAGATTGGCTCCATTCAGGACCTCTGATTGGGAACTCCAAAGTGAAACCAATCCCAGCCTCCAACTTTAAAAGGTACCCAAACCAACCCCAGTTTGGAACAACAGAGCATATTTTAAGGCACCCAATTGTTCCTTTGCAGCCATGTCTTTAACCACTGCACACCTGGTGTGATATATGATGTAAGGTGCTGAGTGGGTGGTCATTGCTTGAGGAAGATGGATGTGCAGCCAGCCTAATGCCATTTCTTACGGTTCTACACCTGGCCAAAACAAAATAAAAAAAATCCTTCCAGCAGCACCTTAGAGACCAACTAAGTTTGTCATTGGTATGAGCTTTTGTGTGCATGCACGCTTCTTTAGATACCTGGTTGGCAATGGGTCAAAACTTGGGGCCTGCACGTACCAGATATTCAGTATGAACGTAAACAACCTGCAATTCACACAATTCTTAGTTTTCCCTCTTTTTCCCCTCTATAGAAATAGATAGGTTGCTAAACCAGAACTTACCAGAGTGAAGGTGTAGGTAGGGAAGGGTGGGTGTGTGTGTGTGCTGGAGCCATGTGAGGGACACAAGGCAGTCCCTACTCACCTCATTTAACTTCCAGAATTGCCTTGCAGCTTCCTGCAACTCTATGAGCAACTCATTAGGAGGATTTGCAGTGTTTAATCCTATGGGCTCATTACACCGTGCCATGTATTGAATTTTAAATTTGCTTAACTCTCCCAGTGCATGTACCAGCAGTGTCATTGATTGACTGTGTTGCTTCTCACACTCAAAGTGCCCCTCTCCATCATATTTCTCTGGGGAAGAAAAGTGGCCATCCTCTGAGCTGATTTCTAGGCTTGAACTGGAACTACTTTTTTTTTTTAAACTTACTTATTATTAAAAGAGTCACATTTGATGTGCTTGTGCTAATAAATAGCTTTGCATCTGTGCTGTTTCTTTAAATAGCTAGTCTCTCTCGCCCTTCCTTTGACCTCACTGGTGTTGCCCTCATTTGCCAACACATTCACCTTCAACTGCTGTCAAAGTTCTTAAAGCTGCAGTCTGACGCGGTGATGTCACGGTTCTTCACAAATCAGTTAATATGGCTGATACACTTTGTGGTGTGGAACATGCCACATGTGTTATTAATTGTAAGGTGGAGGGCAATTCTAACAATGTAGGACACCATAGCCAATGGTGGTGTGGACAAGTGAGACCAGGACAGTGTGGACAAAGAATCATAGAATCATGGAAGAGACCACAAGGGCCATCCAGTCCAACCCCCTGCCAAGCAGGAAACACCATCAAAGCATTCTTGACATATGCCTGTCAAGCCTCTACTTAAAGACCTCCAAAGAAGGAGACTCCACCACACTCCTTGGTAGCAAATTCTACTGCCCAACAGCTCTTACTGTCAGGAAGTTCTTCCTAATGTTTAGGTGGAATCTTCTTTCTTGTAGTTTGAATCCATTGCTCCGTGTCCACTTCTCTGGAGCAGCAGAAAACAATCTTTCTCCCTCCTCTATATGACATCCTTTTATATATTTGAACATGGCTATCATATCACCCCTTAACCTTCTCTTCTCCAAGCTAAACATACCCAGCTCCCTAAGCCGTTCCTCATAAGGCATCGTTTCCAGGCCTTAAGAAGAATAACAACACAGAAACAGCAGTGGCGGCGGCGGCAGCCAGGGAAACAAAAGGTTGCAGGATAGCGTCAACATTCTGATTTTTGTGGGGTGGGGTGGGGTGGGGAGAAGAGGGTGTAAATTTCTCCTGCTGTGGAATGTTTCAAAGTGAATATTGAAATTAGTGGATATTTTGTGCAGCTTTAAATACTGTGTGCCTGTTATACTCAGACCACCTTTTCCACCTCATTCAAGATTCTCTATTCTGACTAGCAGCAGTGGTGCTCAATGAACTCAAGCAGCAGCGATCTTTCTGGCTTTGACACCTGAGAGAGTTTTTAACTGCAGAGGCCAGGGAGTGGACCACAAACATTCTGCATGCAAACCTATAACCTTGCATTAAGCTACAGACCCTTAATCTTACAGGTAGCCTCTTTGAAATGTTTCAAGTCCAGCATTCTGTTCAAATCTTGATGACTGGCTGCCACACCTTCCTCTAAACGTAAGGGTTTATTAGATGCATTTGGAATGAACCATATGTATGAAAAAATCTTTGGCACTCAGGCTTCCAAGGAATGGAGTGGGTTTCTGTTTTGCTAATTAACAGCACATCCAAAGAGATTTTTGGCTCTAATAATGACTGTTTACTATGGATTAGCATTCTGTTGATGTTAACAGATGTAAATGAGTAATTCATTGCCAGTAAGAAAGATGGCAAAAAAATAAAGGCATTTCAGAAGGAAGGTTAACCTAGATGCTTTGCCATTGTATCTTGCAATGTTTTCTTTTAATAATGACCAAAGCCACCTCGAATTTAGGAAGCTTGCAGATGGAACATTATTAATACTTTTCATGGGTGGAGAACATGGGTAATTGAGGTTTGAGGCAAAGTGCTTCAACTCCAGGAGATGCTATAGCGGAAAATGCATAATCTTAATCTTAGCAACTGACAAGGTGAATGATGCTTTGCCTGGCTTCTGAATTCAAGACAGATGCAATGCCTTTCTGGAGATCTTTGACTACAGCAATATTATCCCCAAACAGTAAATGCTAAGTCCTATATGACTCCTGGCCGACATGTACACCTCTTTCCTTTCCTTACTTTATATCTTCTAGGATTTTATTTATTGCTCACCCTTCACCATGTGGTCAATGCGTTGGCTACCTACAACTCAGTAGGGACACGGGTGGCATTGTGGTCTAAACCACCAAGCCTTTTGGGCTTGCCGATTGGAAGGTCGGTGGTTTGAATCCCTGAGATAGAGTGAGCTCCCATTGCTCTGTCCCAGCTCCTGCCAACCAAGCCGTTCGAAAGCACACCAGTGCGAGTAGATAAATAGGTACTGCCGCAGCGGGAAGGTAAATGGCATTTCCGTGCACTCTGGCTTCCCTCACAGTGTTCCGTTGCACCAGAAGCGGTTTAGTCCTGTTGGCCACATGACCCGGAAAGCTGTCTGTGGACAAATGCCAGCTCCCTTGGCCTGAAAGCTAGATGAGTGCTGCAACCCCGTAGTCGCCTATGACTGGACTTAACCATCCAGGGATTCTTTACCTTTTTTACCTATACAACTCAGTACAACAACTATATGATACTCAATCATTTCTAGACCATAGATTAACCTGAATCAACAGCAGTCAGAAACAGGAACAGCCCTGCAGTGGGAGGGCTATTCTGAACTCCCCCTCTAGACCCAAAGACTTGTGTGAAAAGGTGATGTTGAGATGTATACAGTGATGAGCCCAGATGCACCTCCGAGAGGAGTGCATTCCACAGTCTGCAAACCACCACAGAAAAGTCTCCCCCCCCCAATGCACTATTGCCCCTAAACCCTTGCAGGGTGGCAGAACTGCCTGCACATCCTCCTTTGCAGATCTTAGCACACAGACAGCTCTATATGGCAGGAAATCCAGCTTTAGATATTTGTTTAAAGCTATGTTCTTTGTCACCATGAGGACCTTGAATTTTGGTTCTTATCTCTCTGATTCAAAACAGCTGTCGTCCGTCCCCCCACGAGGCCCAGAACTATACCAGCAGAAATATAATTTAAATATAAGTTGCCTCTTTTCTTCCTGACACTTTTTCTACCATCCGAAGAGAACTGGTTTTCAAAATGCTAAGAGGCTTTAATTTATATTTTTTCCTCCTTTAATTTTTATTATTCTGTACACTGAACTGTTGTTACAGATAAAGTGTTTGTGGTGATGTGTAGTTGTGGTAGTGGGATCCCTTGTAGCCTCCTTATTCCATCCAAAAACACTGATTTTCGATTGCACTGACTCAGCACCTTCCAGGACAAGATTGTAAGAGGAACCAATAGGATGTTAAACACAGATGTTAAGACACAGTGTAGAAGTAAAGAGTTTCACAGCAGTGGTGAAAACATTCAGCTCATCAATATAGCCACACCCACAAGAGAGAGCAACTGTGTTGATTCACAATACTGAGACACTATGGTGGTGTGGTGGTCAGCATCTTAGACTTGGGTAAACAGCATTTCCGTGGCCTCTGGCACTCATCATGGTGTTCTGTGTGCAAGAAGTGGTGTAGTCATGCTGACCATGTGTCCCAGAAAGGCTGTCTGTGGACAAACGCTGGCTCTCTCGGCCTGAAAGCAGATATGAGTGCTGCACTCCACAGTCAAATCCGACTGGACTTAACTGTCCAGGGCTCCTTTACCTGAATTTAGCCTCCCTAACAAAGGGATTGTGTGCCAAGCCAGATTTGCCCTTCAGTCCCACAAGATTACAGCACAGGCAAAAACCACACTAACAGATGGCGACTTTGTTCCTGGTGTGAAAATGCCAGAGTTGAGCTTCCCCTCCTGAAAAAAAAAGCCATTCTGCTCCACTACACCACTGCTTGGGAGCAAGCTGAAGCTCCACTGAAAACATCAAGGTACAGGAATGGACTATAAATCTAGAAAACCCTAGCCCTAATACACCTCAACTTATTCTTAATGCGAGACAGTGTACAATTTCATTAAGTTGCATTCTGGAACATTAAATTACTTTTCAGATTACATTTTTGGGAAGCTATTTTTAGCTTCTTCTTCTTTTTAATAGTGGGAGGGTCTGTGGCTCCATGGCTGACACATGTCTGCATGCAGAATGCCCAGGTCCTGCACCTTCTCCAGGGATCCCCAATGTCAGGCTGCCTAAGACCCCAGAGCTCTGCTGCCAGAACAGGCAATGCAATTCTGAGCTGGATGGGCCAGTGTTGGTTTGTTCTTACAGCTGTTTCATATAAGACAAGTCTTACTGTAGAGTTGTAGTATGACAAAAGTGGGCAGGTGCAGAACCTGTTTCTGTTGCCTGCCAGTTATTGTTCGACTACAGCTCCCATCATTCTTGATGACCAGTAACAATGGGTGAGAATTTTTTTCTACTTTGCCGATGCAAAATTATCTCATTTGAATTTCGTGAAACAACAGGCAAACTGAAACATAGCCATCATTCACTTCCTTGAATTTTGCAATGCAGTCCTCCAAGCAATGTGCACAAAAATTTGCTAGGCAAAGTGTGCATAAGAATGCGTATATGGGTGCAAATAGCATACAACAATGCATTACATTAGGGGAAACTGCTTACAAAAATGTATATATTCCATACAAAATGTGTATATTAGGAGAACCATGAAAACTGAAATCAAAGGGCAAATATTTAGCAAATATTTGGGTATTCTAAAAACATTTGAGAATAATCAGCTTTAACAAAGAAAAACATTTCTGAAAGAAAGTAAAGTTTTATGCTGCATTTTACCTTTTTTGGTTGATACTTTTAATTTTTGCCTTTTAAAAATAATATGCTTCCTGCTGCATCAGGAGATTTAAAAGAAGAAGACACAACAACCAATGTTCAGGTTGCAAATGGACAACCCTAGGTAGAAGATAGTTTTTGCAAAATAATAATAATGAATAAAAATGAATAATGCTGAACTGCAATTCCTGTGTTGCAGGAATTTGCAGGTTAATAAAGCCTCACTAATATTTTACAGATTTAGCAGTTTCACAATTATGTCATGTCTTTAGCTTTATAATCTTTGGTGTTCGCTCTGAAAATTGCCTAAAGCAGAAACCCCATCTGCTCTCCTTGCAATTGTATGTATCTGCTTGGGTTCAATCACTTAATCCCAGCACAGGAAACCTAACATACTATTCAGCTACAGAGCAGTAGCCCTACATTCATTTACCTTGGACTAAGTCCCACTGAAATCAATGGGGCTTACTTCTAAGTAGACACAAACCCTCTGAATTTCACCTGCCTTGCACATATTGCAATATGCCATGTGTTTCCCATACATAGCAGAAATCTTTACAGGAATCCTTCCATTTTCCAAGGTCAAATGACAAGAGAGCTGCATTACACTTATCTTACTTTTTTTTTTTGCTGTTCAACCTATATGCCTATTTAAGTCCATAGATTAACAAAATAAGGGCCATTTAATGCCAAGAAAGGCTTCCGAGCTCCATTCAGTGCTGCTGTGAACGTTTGCAATTTAAGTCCTGATTGTGCTGCCTAACATGCATGCAGAGAGAGAGAGAAACAGCATTGCTGAGCCATAACAAATCGTAGGAAGGAACAAATCACAGTAAATTCCTTAAGCATTTTAATTTTCATTTAAGGGGGGAATGTTTGCCATTCATCTTGAAATGGTTGCAAATAATATTGACATTCCTTGGGCCACTTTGGGCCACTTTAATATACAATTATACATATACAGATACTTTCCCTTTAGAAACTGCATCTTGCAGATTCACTTCTTTGAGAGACATTCTCAAAGAAACAATTCCTTTCCAGGAACTGTTCATGACCAACACAAGCATAAAACTAATGTAGACATTACAGGGGAATTTACAAGACCTGGTGGAAAGCAATAATGTGTGTCTTTGTGGTGGCTATGATACTTGGACTTTCCAGGATATGCAGAAAGTCTGACTTGGTCCTCGACTTTTGAGATGGTTGGAGCTGAAGTCTGATAGAACTGAGAACAAAGCCTCCACAAAGCTTCCCATCCCCAGAAAGCCTGAAGTGAGATCTCATTCTCTCTATCTGATTTTAGAAAATATATGTTTAAGCTATAGTCTATCTGACCCTTACCTGAGAAGGGAGGCAGAGAGGAAATGATAAGATGTCTGTCTTCAGAATGTGATGGCACATTTTTGCCTTTTTCTCACCATCGCATAAGTTAGCATTGCACTGTAGGAGTGAATGCAACAGTGCATAAAAGTCTGAAAGCACAGGCAGACTTACAAATGAGGATCTTCACACAGACATGCACACATATTGTTTGCTGAATGTACACATGTTGGAAAACCTTCACATGCTGTCCCTTACACATGATGAACATGGAATTGCTTTCCACTTATGCTAGACCTTTTCACTGCCTCAAGCAGAGCCTGAACGCACCACCAGCCACGCTAGGGCTAACACTTTGAAAAGTCTTTCTGCACCAATTCCTGCCTTCATTTATCCCCACCTCCTCATTTGTGGTGCTGCCTGAAGCAGGTCACTTCACAGCACCAATTACAGTCTTAATTCTCATGCAGACAATGGATAATTTTGGAAATGGCCTTCAATATAATCATGATACAGTGATTTACCCATTGGTCTGTAAGCTTTTAAAACCACTTTGGCAAATAATATTTACATTAATACAGGATAATAACAACAATGGACAACATAAAGTGTGTGCTGAGTGCACATGGCTGTGCATGGATGTTTTTTCCTATATGTGTGAGTGAAAGAAGGAAAGCCTGTTATCCTAAATTCGCTGTCTTACTTGGGAATGAGCCCCAATTGAAAGCAAGGATTTAATTCCGACTAAAGGCGAAGCTTTAGATTCGGGCTGCAGATGACACAAAATGCTGCTGCCGAATTTCAACATACGTGAGAGTGCCTCAGACTCATCAGCAGAGCTTTGATTAATCTCCCATTAAGTCTTAACTGGCCGCGGGCATTTCTATGGAGCAGCCGCTGCCGCTGTCCAGGTGCTGAACCTCTTTCCCTTCTCCGCCTGACTTGTATGCAAAGAGGCGATGGCTTGCGGTAATTGAATAGAGCAATGCAACGTCGCAACTTACAACCGACGACGCTCCTGGAGGGGAAGATCCGAAACGCCACCAACCTGGACAAAAGGCATATTTCAATGGGGTTGGACTCCCATTCACCACCCCCGCTCCCATGTCCTTTTCAATCCTTTGATCAGCAGAGGCTTTCCATCTGCAGGAAATCAACTCGCGATTATAGATTTTCTGGAAAAAGGATCACACGTGCTTTGTGTTCCATTTCTACAACAGGGAGAGGAGGGATCGGGGAATAGCCACTATTGTATTTAAATAAGGAGGCATCCAGCCACCCCTCCACGCCTCTCATCGTCCAGATAAAATAACGTGGTCTGATCAAGCATAGCTATGCCACACTTACCTTACTTGGACATATGAATATATGCACACACTGTTTGGTCCCTCCAAGGGCTAGCAACGGCTTACTTCCAAGGCTGTCCGTCTGTCCGTTTTTGTTCCTTCCCTTTCCCCTGTATATTTACTGAAGGCAGATTTTGCTGGAGGTCTGAGATGGTGTAAGCGCCCTGGTCGCTTCCCTCTTTTAAGAAGCCAGAGGCACAGAATGCTGAATAGACGCGCTGCTTCTAGCACTGCAGGCTCCAGGAGGATGAAATAGCATCACACGCAGGACACACGCACATACGTATACACACACACGCACCAGAGCATCCACCTTAGCAGCAGCTCTGTGAACCCGGCCAAATTCCTCAACTTTATTTACGGAGAGATCACATGGGGAGGGGGGCTTCACCGAACTGGGAGGAGCATTTTAGGATGCAGAAACACTCCTCCCATAACCGAGAGCTTCCCGAGTAAGTGTTAGACACAAAGATTAATGGTGATATCACAATCTAAGCATATAAAGCAGGGCGTGTGTTATGGAAAGGGTGGGAAAGAAGAAATATATAGGATGCTCACGGTCGTCTTCTTACATTACCTTCTCAAGTATAGTAGTTTGCACCTTTATCAAATTACCAATATTGATTACACCTGGAATGAATTATGCACATTGGCAGGACCAGCACAACATAATTGCTGGTGTTGGGGGGGGGGCACAGATTGCTAAGCATGCAAGAAGCTCTCACAAAGCAGGGATATGGTTGCTCCTCTCTTGGGTTTACTCAGTCTCGAGAAGAGGTGCCTCCTCACGCAACCCTGCTTTCCCCAACCACGTCTGTTTTTCTATTCCTCATTCATTTATGGAGCAGGAGGAAGTGGGCTGCAGTTGAATAGTTTTGTGGAGGGTGGGGGAGCAAAAAAAAAATCACCTCAGAGGTGGGTGGGGTCAAAGAAGTTTTGTCCCATCAAGGCAACTGGGGTGCACCAGGTGAATTTACTACCTAAAAAAATGGAAAAGACTAAAAAATGAGCATTGAAAACTGGAGGGACACAGCTCACACCAATGAAAGAACATTTCAGCTTCCTTGGGACACATCATTTATGATCTTTACACTGCTTCATTTATTTAAAGAGCGTGATTTTAATGAGTGATTATTGTAAGAGACCGCAGAACCAGAGTTTCATTAATGAATAGAACTGTGCTTCTTATGGCTTGAGCAAAGATTATGAGCCGGAGAAGTTGGGTTTGCATTTTTAAGCTAACAGATATGCCTCCTCCCTGCTGACAATAAAAAGTGTTGCATTTGTTACTCCTTATGTCTCTTCCCCACTCAAGTCTCCATTGGGAGGAACCATTTGGACCTCTTTGTAAAGTCGTTGGTCTGCTCTGCCCTTGAACACACTGTGCTTTTCCACCTTGCTTATCACAATCTCACAATAAAAGAAGTAAGCCTTGTTCTGACACATCTGAAGCAGAGCCATAAAGAATGGCCAGGAGCAAGAGAAATGCTCAACATTCTGAGTGAATTCCAGTTCTGGAAGAAGATAGCAGAGATGTATAATATTCTGAATTGTTTGGAGATACCTAACTGGAGTTCACTGCATCATTCCTCAAATATGGGAAATTTCAGGCTTTTAATCAAATTCTCAAGCAGCCAGGGAAATACATTTTCATTGGACATATGAGTGGTCACTGCTTGCAAGCTCTTGCTATCCATAGCCACCAGGCTGTCATGAGAGAAAAGGCATTTTCAATGGTGGCCCCATACATTTGGAATTTTCTCATAATGGGGGTACCGTATATATGGCCCCATCTTTGTAACTTTTCACACAAAGTCTTGAAACTCCATTCTGCTTCAATCTGAATTATACTAAAACTGTTGTGCTGGCTTTTAAACTGATGCTTCTTTGGGTTTTGTTATTGGGTTTGTTCTATATGTATTTTTTTTAATTACTTTACAGCAGGAGCCGTAAGATAGTGTGAATCTCCCTCTCCATTTGTGAAGAGGGAAAACTGGTGGCAAAGCAGGAGTTCCTCTATACATCCTCCTTGTTGCCGCAGAAACCTCCATGACTGTCTCTCAGTGGTGCATGCTCTCCTCTACCCAATATGTTTCAGGGCCCAATCCAACCCAATCCAACTCTGTCTAACCCATCTTGGATCCAGGTCCTGAACTGACTTGGGGGCTAGCCCTAATGTTTAATTAGAGCTTCAAACCCTAATAAACATGTAGATGGATATAGTGCATCCCCCCCTCTCCAAACTACACAACAGAGAGTCCAGGACTCTCACCATCAAAGTTCAATTATGTTGGGCCCTGCTTCACCAGTGAGTCCCCTGTGGGGATCATGCTAGCAAGGCAGACTCCTTCAGGCAGACTCCTTCAGGGAGCAGGATTGCAGGATTTTGCTTCCTACTCACTAGTTGGTGAGCACAGCATTCAATCCTGTTCAATTTGGCTCTCTGTGCATGTTCCCCTGCTGGGAACAAGGACACAGAGCCATAGCACAGGCATCCCCAAACTATGGCCTGGGGGCCAGATACGGCCCGAGGGACTCATTTATCCGGCCCCCGGCAACCCCTGCCAGCCGCCGCCACCCGCTCTTACCAGTGCTGTGCGCCACGGCTACCCACGTCTGGGTCACAGGAGCACCGAAAATAGCTTACATGCATGCACAAGTGTCATTTCCGGCACACTTCCAGGTCGGAGGAGGCCCATGCGCACAAGCTATTTCCGGTGCTCCTGCAACCCAGAAGTGCACCAGAAATAGCGTGTGCACACGCGTATGGGTGCGTGCTCCCGCACCCTTTGGCCCACTGCGCGATTGGCGCAGCAAGCACTGGCCCGCTGCGCAGTAAGTTTGGTGACCCCTGCCATAGCATATATATTATTCATCTCCCTAATGTTTCCTTACCTAATCATTTCAGTGTTTTGTAAGATCTTTGACATAACATAAAAGCCACTTGTGGAAATCTAGCGTCTGTCTAGTACTCATTATTGTGTTAATTGCTTCCAGAAAAAAAGTCCCATTTGTAACCCCATTAACCCAGAAAATCACAGGAGATTTGTGCTGTAATTTTCCCATGGTTTTCATAGATCATGTCATGCAAATCTGAGGCATACAGTTCTGGCATGCTAATTCGTGCATATGGTTCTTTCCCACCATTACTGTTGGTGAATCATGGGGGAACAGAAGGACCCATGCGAATAAAGAGTGATGGTGTGACATGTCCAATGATGTCTGCTATTGTGTCACGCCACATCCAATGGTGTGAATGAAATTTAGCTTGAAATGGTGGCATATTGATCAAAAAGTCACATTTCCATAATGCAACAGGTATTATAGTGTAAAAAGAAAAAAAGAAAAGAAATCAAAACAGAAGCACTAGCATTATAACCAGGAAAACTAATGCAGCAATCCCTACATATGAATGAACCCTAAATTTATAAGCCGCTTTGGAAGGTCTTTACCCTGAAAGACGAGCATAGAAATCTCTTAAACAAGTTAATATAAACTGGTCTTAGTCAGCTGTTTCTTTCTTCACATCTCCTTTCTCTCAACCCTCAGATGGGTTCTAGAAGCAAGAATCACATCTTTTTCCAGATAATGCAATGATAAGTGATTTTACAAAGCAGTTTGCAGCCTTAAAAAGTGGAGCTCAGTGTATTAAAAGCAATAAAGCCAACACTAATTTGAATCCCTTTAAGGATCAGCCCCAGCAGCAAGCAATATCAATCCTCATTTCAAAGACCCGGCAGAACTACAAGAAGCCCTTACCTATCTCCAGGGCCCAAACAATATGCAATGTTAAGTCATGCAATTAAACAAACAAATTTAACCTGACAGTTTTTTGTTTTAGAAACAGCAGCTGCAGGGACATGCAAGGGCAGCCCATCCATGAGAAAAGGCAAGGCAGTGGCCTCAGGGCGACAGGCTCCAGGCAGCTGGGAGGAGCTGGGAGGAGCATCTCTGAGGAGATGCCACTCACGGCCTCCTGCATTTGTCAGCCACCTCCTGCTCCTCTTCCTTTGGCATGCACACACTGTCTCATGGGTGGGCTGCCCTTGCATGTCCCTGCAGCTGCTGTTTCTAAAACAAAAAACTTCATGTAGATGTCAAAAAGCATATGAGCCAAAACTGAGCCTTGAGGTTGGGGGGTTCCAGTGACAACTCTAAATAACAACTGCCTCTAAGGCTCAGCACCTAGATGGTCCAGAAGGATATCCTCTTTGATGGTGTCATATGTTGCTGAGAGGTCCACAGGTATATGCCTCTCTGACAATGATTCCTTGACAACTACATTTTAGGGATGTGCATTGGATTCAGCTGAGGCCTGAATCCCAAGCCATCTGGAACATATTTAGGTGGATCTAGACCTCAGTCACATCAGGTACAGACAGACCTGCATCACTGCAGATCAGTGTACCTCCTTCTAATCATATTTTAAAACCCTATCTTAACTTTATGTGAGAAGCAGACTTTGATCTGAGGCAAGCTAAGTGGCCGCTGGGGCAACATCAGGCAAATTATAGGGCTGATGGGGTAGGGTGGGGTCCTGTGCACAGCACAGCCCTACAAAATTTCTGCTCAGATATCAGTGATGACCCTCAATTATTGAGGGAAAGTTCTGCTATGTCAAAAATACTAGCTTAGCATGCCTCCGCAGAAAGTGAAGAGTATTCAATGGAGATCCAACCAGTCTTTAGTTCTTTTTACTCTGGCAACCACACAGTCTTCATTGCACACACTTAGGTTGGTCTCAAAAGTGTTTAAATCTGAGCAAAGCAACTTGTGTTGTTGTTTTCTGTGAGCAGGCTTCCTCTCATGGGACTCACTGACTGGGAAGTCAGTATATTATATGTGTTTTTAAGACTAAAACCCACTAAGGAAAATCTTTGGCTGAATAACACTGTCATCATAATTTTGGAATTTTGGAATTTTGTCTTCACTGTCATCATAATTTTGGAATAATGTCTTTGTCTTCACTGTCATCATAATTTTGGAATGCCGAAATAGAATATTAGTACTGATTTTCAGCAGGTTCCAGGTCTGCTTACTGTTTGCAATGGCCCCAGATAATGCTTCAGTACATGCTTCCTGGCAATGAAGCTCATTTTTAGGACTTCTTTTATTGACATTTTTTGTTCTGCTCAGAGAACTGCATTGGTTTGAAACCCCAGTCAAGACTCTGAATGAAAAACTGTTTCACTGCAAATGGATATAGGGCTTAAGAGTATTCCCCAGTTACAATAGTGATTTATGTTATGTACCAGTATTTTTTTTTCCTGGGAGCTCCCCCTATTCTTTCTTTTAAACAAGACGTAGAAGTGCTGATCAATAATTGTTGTAAAGAAGGCAAATCCTCATTCAACAGCAAAGAAAAAAATCCAGCAGACACATCTCCTTATTGCAAGGATGCCTAGAATGGCAACCTTTGCAAATATCTGCAGTGTTTATGATGCTGTGGTCTGGATCAGTATCTAGCATATCTCCCTCCTCTGCTGCTAATCCAACTGATTTGACTTGCCCCATCTCATCTGGGATGGACTTGCAATCTGGGTCCAAGTTGCTGCGCTGTTGGTCTTATCATGCCTAATGAGATCCACTCAGGCATTTACCAAAGCTTAATCATAGAATAAAATGATCATCAAAATGGTTAACCACTGTGTTAAATTGTTGCTCTCCATTGAACATTTTGCTTCCTCCTTTGGTATATTTAACCCCCTGATTTAAAATGGAAAAAATCAATTCATCCTATCATTATCTAACTGGTCATGCATTTTCCATTCCCCTTCCCAAACATTATTTAGATAATAAACCAAAAGTTATTGTTTGTGTCTTGTACTTTACATTGCCTAGTGTTTATATATGGAAAACCACTAATTTATAATACTTCACATTCTACCTTAAATACGAGCATCTTCACTTTTTGTAGGAAGATCCAATCCTTGCCACAGGGTGTTGTTTCCATTTTACTTGGGCAGTTTGTAGATGAAATATTTAAAGACAAGTGATGTGCATATCCTGGTTGCAACATTGACCGTGTTGGAGATATTTCCCCAATGCCTATTGAGATTGGTCACCCAAAGCCAGCCAGCACAGACCCATTCAGATCATAGAAACTGTTCTACGAAGCTACTGGCTTGTGTGATTAACCAGCAGGCCTTTTAAATCTGCAATAACACAAAGTAATTGCAAAGCAAATCAGAATAAACAATACATTATTTTCTTGGGATTCACATTTCAGTGCTTTTTTTTTTTGCCTCTCACATTTTTAAGTACCAGTCAAGTCTCTAAGTGAACATTTATCTTTGGGTAGAAGGCTTAGGTGAATTCAGTAAAAGTCTGCAAATGCTATTGACTGCCTTAATTTATAGGATAAATTAACACAGATCACAATGCTTTGGGCCAATGAAGAATAATAGTAAATGGGATCTGGGATTGCCTTTGAAGATAGAATAAATTAACACACAGTTATCAATTATGGCCTTACTGAACGTGATTATCTCAGAAAATATATGGTGGGGATTTTTCAGACTAAGATCAGAACATAAGAAGAGCCTACTGGATCAGGCCACTGACCAGGCCAGATTTAGGTTTCATGAGGCCCTAAGCTACTGAAGGTAATGGAGCCCTTTATATGTCCAGCTGTCCTTTCCCAACAACAAATTGTTGCTGTTTTTTGTGTTAAATATATGCTATATGGTAATTTGTGGACCTAATAGGTACCTAAAGCCATTTGCACATAACAAAATATGTATTTTATCAAAGTAATTGTTGAACTGAAATACAATTAAGAAGAAGTATATTAAGGGATGTGGGTGGCGCTGTGGGTTAAACCACAGAGCCTAGGCTTGTCGATCAGAAGGTCAGCAGTTCGAATCCCCGCGACGGGGTGAGCTCCCGTTGCTCAGACCCAGCTCCTGCCAACCTAGCAGTTTGAAAGCACATCAAAGTGCAAGTAGATAAATAGGTACCGCTCCGGTGGGAAGGTAAGCGGCGTTCCTGTGTGCTGCTCTGGTTCGCCAGAAGGGTCTTTGTCATGCTGGCCACATGACCTGGAAGCTGTATGCCAGCTCCTTCGGCCAATAACGCGAGATGAGCGCCGCAACCCCAGAGTCATCCACGACTGGATCTAATGGTCAGGGGTCCCTTTACCTTTATATTAATAGTGAAATACAATTAAGATGAAGTATATTAATATGGTAGTAAAAGAATTATTAAGCTCTAACTGTATGTAGGTTTTATTTTATCGTATATTTTGGAAATGTACATCCAGGTTTTTTTCCCTTTAAATTTTTTTGGGGGCCCCAAAACCCTAAGCTAGCCCTACAAGCTAACCCTAAGTGATAGCTTGTTGGGTTATATGTAAATCCGGCACTGGCACTGACCCATCTAGCCCAGCACCTTGTTCTCACAATGGCCAACCAAGAAGCCTGTCAGAAGCCTGCAAGCAGGACAGCACTCTCCATTCATGTAGTTTCCAGCTGTTGATCTTCAGACGTATTCTGTCTCTGACAGTGGAGGTAGATCACAGCCACTGATAGCCTGACTACCTTGAGTGAGAGCAAATTCCACAACAATACTTCGGTGAAGTGTTCAGTGGCAGTGAAAAAAAGGGAAATTTCATGGTAGGGATTTTAGAGAAAGGGACAGAAAAGAAAATGGAAGGCATCAGAATCATGCAGCATCATTCAGTGTATAAGTATACTTCCAGCTGGTCTATCTCAAAAAGGTTGTTGTTGGGTTGGTGACAGAACAGAAAAGGGTGATCAAAATGATCAGGAAATTTGAGCCTTTTTATTATGAGGAATGTCTAAAACATTTAAGTTTAGTGTAGAAGCACTTAAGGTGTTTAAAAAATGCATGCGCTGGGGGCCCAGGGGTCAGCAAACTTTTTCAGCAGGGGGCCAGTCCACTGCCCCTCAGACCTTGTGGAGGAGCCGGACTATATTTTGGGGGGGGGGAATGATGCAAGAGCACCATGAGCCCCTGTGGCTGCTTACCTGTGTCTTGCAAGCTGCAGGGGCTGACGGTAGTGGGGGAGGGACGATGAGTGGCACACGAAAGGGCTCCGGAGAGGGGCTGCTTAAAATGGCAGCTGCTCGAGCGCTGCTGCTGCTGGCACCAACAAAGCCCAGCCCCCTTCCTCCTCTAGGCAGGGCAGGGAGAAGCCAGGAGGAGGGAGGGAGGGAGGAAGGAGGCACTGGCACCATGTGAGGCAGAGGTAGGGGGAGGGAAAGAACACGCACACTGGCGATCTACATGGCGATTCCTGGACCAGATCCAGAAGGCTATTGGGCCTGATCCGGACCACATGCCTTAGTTTGCCGACCCATGGTTTAGGCCTTGTCACAGAGGTCAAGATTTAGTTCTGAAGATGCTTTTTTGGGTTTTTTTGCTGCTCTCTGGATTTTGTTCTTATAAATTTATTGTTTGACTTTCTCGGTGAATTGTTTCAATTTATTGCATGTTTATTCATATGACATGTTTTCATCAGCTGGCACTGCGGCCTGAATGTGACAAGTAAATGTGGTCTGCCCTCAACACATATGGTTTGTCCTCAGTCAAAACTGGTCAGATCAGTCCTCTCCCCACCCTGTAAAATAAGCTTGTATTGACAACTTTTGTCCTGCAGACCCTTTGCACCTTTTTTCACAACTATAGATATAGATATGCAAATCTATGCAAAATAGTTTTATAATAAAATATGGCTTGACTCCAACATGTCTTAGTTTCATCCTGCCTGCTGCTGAGTGTTGCGAGTGGAGGCAGCTGGTATGCTAAAAGGAGTAATGGGACACTGGAAAACTGACAAGGTTAAGTACTGAGTGGTTGGTGTGATGAGATCTATCTTTACCAAGCCAGCTAGATACCACCCACTTTACCCTCATTTATCCCACCTGAGAGCAAAACCTAAATATTTTCTTTTCTCCAAAGTATGTTGTGTTTGTCTGCTGAAAACCCACTGTCAAAACTATGCTATTGAGGTCACATATTGTCTCTGTATGTTTGGCCTACCAGAGTTATGTCATGTTAAAGAAAGGTCTTCATTCCACCCCAGCTACCAGCCATAATATTCAAGTTAAAATGTAGTATAATTGCCACCCCCCATAATTTTTATTGTTTCTCATTTAAATCCAAGAACAACATATATAACTACAGTAACTTGGCCAGGGGTATATTCTTACTAAGTTTCATATGTAGTACATATGTAGTACAGTACAAGCAATATGTTTATTTATGCATTATCAGTTCTGTGTCTAAGTGCTCTTTTTTATTTTATCTTAGAGCTTTCTTTGCAATAACCCACTCTTTAGCACTCAATCGGAGCAAACGGCCACTCGGGAGTCCAATTTATATCACAAATACACTGAAGCTGGATAGGCAAATAGACAAACATGCAAATAAAATGTCCTCCCAGGGCACCTCTGAGTGCTTCATTTGCATCTTCAGACTCCTCCCCTTTGTCCTTCGGGGTTTTTTGTTTTTTTTTAACTTCAGAGTATGGTGGGGTGAACCCTTACCAGCATTCAGGCACTTAGCCCATCCTTAGAGTAGTCCAGAACGGATTATTAATATCCTTATATTATATTGTTTTCAGAACTTAAACTCCAACAGGTTTAAAATAAACACAAGTAGCAAATTGATGGGCACCCCACTGAGCAGGTGAAATCCTTTAAATATCTAGATTTATGCTTTTCTTCAACTGGGAATTGGAATAAGCGCTTTGTAAATACAAATAAATTTTGGCTATTAATACAGGTACAGTGATCTCTCTATCAAGGTTCTATTGGAATAAAGGAGGTAGACAGATGGTCCCAACTCCTAAAATTTATGAAACCAGTCATTTCACAAATCTGTGAAGGTGTAAAAAATGGGGGATCTGGTACAAAAATGAATCTGGAAATACAGTACCCCAAAATAAATATATTAATGTTATTTTTAAGCTCCCTATGTAAATGAGTCTTCCATTTTCTGTTTGGAAGCTGGTTTTTGTTCATTGAAGGCATATCCTTAGGTAATAGCTAAAATTTAAAAGGGGGATAGGGCCCGGTTTAGGGACGCGGGTGGCATTGGGGTCTAAACCATGGAGCCTAGGGCTTGCCGATCAGAAGGTCGGCAGTTCGAATCCCCGCGATGGGGTGAGCTCCCATTGTTCGGTCCCAGCTCCTGCCCACCTAGCAGTTCGAAAGCACGTCAAAGTGCAAGTAGATAAATCGGTACCGCTCTGGCGGGAAAGTAAATGGAGTTTCCATGCGCTGCTCTGGTTCGCCAGAAGGGGCTTAGTCATGCTGATCACATGACCCGGAAGCTGTACTCCGGCTCCCTTGGCCAATAAAGAAAGATGAGCGCCACAACCCTAGAGTCGTCCGTGACTAGGGCCCACTTTCAGTGATATGCTACAATAGAGCAACCTCACACTGGAATCAGAAAATTCTACAAGTTATTGATAAGTATGACCTTTCTTTGGACGTTCTGAATTCTTCAGACTTTGGCATTTCATCACATGAAATCTTCTGTTTTAGAACATGGTTTTGTATGGATAGCACTTCTGCTTGTCTGTCCAAATGTGCCCCTTGGTATGCCAAAACTACCCATTCAAACTCCTTGCCCTCACTATGTAACCAGCACTACTAATATCAAATGGAGAAAAGCCTTTCCATCTCTGCAGCTCCAGTCTATGCACTCTGCTATAGCTGAAGGACACCATCACAAGATCCCCTATGAGAAGAGCATTTGTTCATGTGGAAGTAATGTGCCTGAAGACTTATCCCACTGCTTACTGGTTTGCCCAATCTATGAGAATTTATGAGCAGCCTTGTTCAGAGATTTAAATCTCCCAGATGGGAGATTGATTGGATATTTGATTAACTTTTATTATTATTATTAGGCAAAAGTCCTCCTACATCTCGGGATGTAGCTTATTTTGCTTTTAGAGCTGCAATTTTAAGGAGAAAAGTTTGTGGGGGTGATAAGTTAAATTCTTCAAGGGAGCAAACTCTTTTCTGACAGGATGTCTGGTTTTAATAATTATTTTAAATGCATGTTTTATTCTCTTTTGCCTATTGTATTTTTTGTAATGGCTTCAGGGACAACTAGATAATAAGAATAAAGTATCCAACAAACTTGCAATTCACTTAGGGTTCCAGAAATCAGTACCAAAGTTTCAGCGTGCAATCAAACCAAGGGATCATTCACAACGTTTGAGAAGAATTCACCTCTCAGAGACAACTTCTTATGACACTAGCATGCTGTGGTTCAGTAACATGGTTTGGGAATCATTGCTCCCAAATTATGTGACACGATAAACATGTGGATACTTTTTCAAAAAGTGCGAAAACATATTGTTGTGAGTTTTGGGGGCGGATTAGTCTACATGATGCCTGAATCCCTAATTTCTGTGGTCCTGGATCACAGGGTTAAAATCTAATGGATGATTCCATTGTTGAACTAACCAGGGAAGTTTCTTTATGAGAGACTGGCCATTACCACCTAAGGACAGACAAAGGACATGGTGCCCTCTGGGAAAATGGGTGGACCCCCTCCCCACCTGATTGTCAACGAGAAAGACAGGGGGCACCTATATGTGTGAGCTGGAAGCAGGCTGCAGGCAGAAACCAGAGAATGAGAGCCTTGTTTGATTTCTGTTTGAATCCAAGGCTGTGGCGATGGGAGATGCAAGACCTTAGAGTGCTAATGCTGTAAACCCCTCCATTGTAGGCTCAGTTTTTAAATTAACCATTTATCCTAAAGACATCACAGTCTCCGCTGTCTCTCATTCCAAGAAAACCAAATCCTGGGCAAGTGCTTGGAAACTTTGGAATCTTGCACAGCTTGCCGTTTAGGGTAGTATGCAACTTTTTATATTTTATTTCAACGAACATGTCTGAATTCCTTGCTGAAAGATCTGCCACAGCAAATAAACATTTGCTCCTTAAGACACTGAGCAACTACAACCAATTTCTTTTTTTCATGCCCTTCTTGAGGAATCCATTAAAATGTCCCAAAGGGAGCTGTCATTCATTATGTGAAGATGTTAAATAGCAGCCCAAGGCACAGATTGGAACCTCATTTTGTGAAGTATTTCAAAACTTCCAGCTTTAGCTTAAGGTGCAGCTTCAGGGGACAGTGTTCAAAGTGCAGCACCATGCATGCTCCCCTAGGAAATGTATGCTTGCAGGATACAAGGGAGATCTGACAAAAATACAGGAAGTAAATTTGTTGCCTTCCATGATGCTTTAGGTAAAATACATTTTTCTTCCTGGCCTGTATGAGAGGTGGTTCCAGAGCCAAAATCTGAAAATCATGAGAGTGTCAGAACCGATTTCCGTTTTTTTTGTGGTTTTTTTGGTACAGTCATACCTCGGTTTAAGTATGCCTCGGTTTGAGTATTTTCAGTTTAAGTACTCCGTGGACCTGTCTGGAACGGATTAATCCACTTTCCATTACTTTCAATGGGAAAGTTCGCTTCAGGTTAAGTACGCTTCAGGTTAAATACAGACTTCCGGAACCAATTGTGTTTGTAAACCGAGGTACAGTACCACTGTATTCCAAAGGGTCCTTTAAAATGCAGATACTGTATTGAAATTGCTTCCACAGGAGGCAGTGATGGTCACCAACCTAGATGGCTTTAAAATATGATCAGACAAATTCATGGAGAAGAGAGCTATCAGTGGCTACTAGCTATGATGGCTATGCTTTGCCTTCAGGAACAGAGGAAATAATGCTTCTGAATATCATTTGCTGGAAACCACAGGAAGGAAGAGTGCTCTTATGCTCAAATCATGCTTGAGGGTTTCCCACAGACATCTGGTTGGCCGCTATGAAAACCAGATACTAGACAAGGTGGACCACTGGTCTAATTCAGCAGACTCTTCTTATGGAACAGTTCCTTGCAATGCTTTTATTGTGACACATCAGCCACAAAATAAGTGCTAAAAGGCACAGAATTATAACAGCAATGTATAAATGAGAAGAGGTTTACAGTAGACAAAATATTATCAAAGTTACAAAGGGTAGATTTCAGCAAGGCTTGCAATACAGCACAAACATAATTGTTATTGCGTTGAAGAATGTTCTAAGCAACTAACAGCAGACAGGCTTCCAGATAAGGTCCTGTTTCGAAGGACTTCCTCGGATGATAACAGGAAAAAACAAATTCCCCATGAGAAGTTGATACCCGAATGTCAGCCCCAAAATGCACCTCCTCAAGAACGTTTCAAGGTCCTGATTCCAGTTTTCATAACTGGGAGCACATTTTAAAAAAAGCTACTGAAGAGAAACCAAAAAAAATTATAACTACTGTAGCTTATATTAATTAGAAAAATCGTGGTGCTTGATGAAAGAAAAAGTGTGTGGACTGTGCCTGCCTGACTTGACAATTAAAATTAAGGGAACATTTTGGCAGTAACAATCAAAAGGCCCAATTCTATCCAAGTTGTCAATTTGTACTGGTCATACCTAATCCTTTTACCCAGGTATGTGGATGGTATTTTGAGACACTGAACAGCTTGAGAAAGTGCCTTCTAAAAGATTTGTCTAAGAAAGATCAGTCTGCTTTGAACAATTTGACCAAGAATCAGTCTGGAGCAGGGGTCAGCAACGTGCAACCCATGGGCTGGAAGTGGCCCATGGAGGCTGTTTAACCGGCCCACGAGCCCCCTCAGAAATGCCCGCTCAGTGAGTCCCGGCGCGCTGCGCTAAACCAACACAGCATGGCACAAGTACTCTCTTCCGTGGCTCTGGAAATCACTTCTGCACATATCCATGGCGCCAGAAATCGCTTCTGCGTGTGCCCAGACGCCAAAAATCGCTTCTGCACAGGCACAATTTTCAGCGTCTGGGCATGCACAGAAGCAGTTTCCGGTGTCGCGCTGTGCCGGCCCGGCCCACGGAGGATCTCCATGGGAGTGATCCAGCCCAGGCAAGTTAATTAAGAAGGCAGATGAAGGTAGAACAATTGTATTATTAGATAGATATAATTATTTAAAAGAGGTGTTTGGATAGTTGCAATATCTGCTATGTGTTTGCTTGGTGGCTTGTTCTGCACCCTTCACATGCAGCCTGCTGCTGTTGGGTTACATCCGATACTAGTCCTACTCAAAGTAGACCCACTGAAGTTCATTAACATGACAGATTTCTTAATGGCAATTATTCTACTCTGAGTAGAATGTAATTGGATACAACTCATTATCCCATTTCCAGCATTGGAATAAGACTCAATTGCCAACCAAATCAGGCTTCTGTACATAAAACTCTGAAGGCACCATCTTGTCCTTTGCAAAATGTGTTGTGTCAGCCTTTGATTGTGGAGATAGTACATAGTCAGCATGGCTTGTAGCCAATGATAGCCTTGTCCTCTATGAATTTGTCTAGTCCTCTTATAAAGCCATCTCAGTTGATGGCCATCACTACTTCTTGTGCAAAAGAATTCCATAGGGTAACTCAGAGATTGTGTATGTGTGATGCATCTCTGTATACATAGAAATGTGATGCACCTTTCAGGGTCTTCACACTATAACACCACCACCCACCCCACAAACACATCTACTGTAATTTCATTCTGCAACTGAATCTCTTAGCTGAATCTCCTAGTCCCACACAGACCAGGATGTCCTTACTGGGTGGCTGCTACTGATGTCTCTCACAGCCCTGGCCTTGGTGACAGATGCAGCAGGTGCTGGGTGGAACAAAAATGTTACATTCCTCCCACCTCAAATGAAAAGCTCAATGAAATGACAAGAGTTTTCATGACTTACCTCAAAGCCATTAGAGGGATCTACAACCTGAAAAGACCCTGACCTACATCTCAGCCAGTTAGAGCTCCATTGACAAAAGGAGATGGAAGCAATGCTTTAGATCAGGGATAGCCATTGTCTTCCAGCTGTCGTTGTGTGCCAGTACCCATAACCCCTGACCACTGGCCATGCTGGCTGGAGCAGATGGGATTTGGAGTCCAACAACATCTAGATGGTACCATATTGGCTACACCCTGCCTTAGATGAAAGCAATGATTGGAAAGACAGTTTGTTTTCCCCACACATTTAGTGGCAAGTCCATTCCAATTTCACTTGGGCATCTTGTGGTTCCAGTGGGGCCTCTTGCTGTCATCAGAACCTTTGATGTGATTGTAAGGAGGCAACCAGTAGAAAGGCCTGGGTGTATCACTTCCTCAGGCAATGTCCTCAGCAGACAGCAAATGAAAGAAGACCCATCCATGTATCAGGTACCCAGCCTGTCCCGCTGCAGCCGTATCCCATTCTTCAGCAAAGAGATGCAATGTCTTCTCTCCCTAAGAGATTTGCATTTCTGTCACTTGCTGTTATGGCCTGCTCTTAACACAGGCTGTCACTTTCAATCACGTTGCGTAGCATGGAACCCAATGCAATTGAACATGGCATGGCAGCTATAATGGAATTTAACCTGTCAGAATTCTCTCTTCCACACTGTTCGCGGTGGAAGGTGTGAGGGGAATTCCAATCTGCCTGAGGAACATCACACAAAGAATTATCACTGACTACAGCCTTGGCAAGTCTGTATCGGATTACAATCCTCACAAATCAGATCTGTTTAATTGTGTGTAGTCATCAGACCATCAGAAAACAAAAGTTCAGCAAGGTAATATTAGTAAAAGTTAACTCACACCCAATTAAAGCTATCTGCAGCATAAAGGAACTTAAAATGTCAAAATTCCCTGGCAGATCACAATAAAGTATGCACTTTTTTAAAAAAGTCCCTCTCTTAGCAAATGTTAAAATAAAATGAAATGAATTACGCAGTTCTAAAATAAAATTATGCTAAGCTTAAATGAATAAAAACATAAAATGAATTCAAAATTCAGAATCTCCTCAGTAAGACACAGAATTCATTCTCAAGAGCTTCGCTCATTATCAGTTGCTGCAAATAGAAAATATGCAGTTCTCACATGTGTGTATGTATCTTGTTCAATACTGGACAAGAATGAGACTCTGCTAAATCTCATCGGAAATATTTATTTGTGTATTTAATTTAATATATTACTAGGGGAGCATTGGTCCTATGACAAGATCTGCCAGGGTAATCAGCTTAAAACGCAGTGGATCTCTAGTTCAGCTGGATAATTCCTGCCTCACCTGGCACTAAATCTTCAACCCTCAGCTCAGATGTTAACCTACTCCTGCCAGCTCAGCATTCTGGGGTTGCCTTTCTGGGGGTGGCGTGGGGTGGGGTAGGACTAGGATGGGAGTACATGGGCTGCATCCTAAGACCATTCAGCTCAGTCATGTGACCTGGCAGCCCAGCATTAAACATGATTTTAAAGGCTTGTTTTTCCCTGCCAGACTGAGGCAAAGCAGCAGCCCCACTATTACTCCCTGGTCTGCTTTTCAAGACAAAACCACTTCACAAAGCAGAGTGCAGCATACTTTTAATACATCAATCCATAAAATCAACAATACATCATTTAAAATTACAAATAAAATAGAAATAGTAGCAGGAAAAACCTCAGTTAAAAGCACACTTCACCCAAATCAACCAAATGCATACTCAGATAAAGGATTCTGTAGGATCCCCCTAAGAGGGGCTATATCAGGAAAGGGAAACCTCCGGCATGGAGGTTGAATGTGACCCAACTTCACAATCTCCTTGAGTATGATATATCAGGTCCTCCTCCCAGAGGGCACGTGTTGTGGTGAGATCATCAGGACTGACCTCATTGTTGTGGGGGGGTGTGTGATTGGACAGCCACAACAACCCAATTGGAGATCCCTCAGTTGCTGGGCAGATCTGGGAATTTTGTGAATTAATCTTTATATTCCACTGCACGTTGCGTTGAGCTTCCTCTTTTTCGCTTCGTGCACCGGTTCACCTGCCCACCCATCCCTATATTTAGGGCCTTGCTTTGACCTTGCTATGCCGTCATGGTTCATCTTCTGTTGGGGCAGAGGCCCAGTAGGAATTTCCCCATTTGGCTAATTGGCAGGTACCACTTGGGTTTTGCCTGCCGCATAGCAAATCGTCACAACTTGTAAGGTTTGGCAGTTAGGCATTGGTTAAATGGTGGTTTAGAGGGGTGTTTTATGGACCTGTAACCCCTCCAACAGCAAGAGGTATTCCGTTAAAGGTATCCAGGGACTCGCCGTGCTTGTCGACCCCTTTTGGGGGGGGTGGACCATGCAAGAGTCCCTGGGAGCATTATTGGGATGAGGTTGAGTCACAGAGCCGTACCAACACTCCCCCATGTTGTTTACCTGTACTGACGATATGGGGGGAGGGCCAGTCGTCAGTGCTGTGTCCCGCTGACGTCAGGCGCAGCCTAGTCGAACCAGTGCCTCAACAAACCACGCACTTTCTGTAATCAATAAAGTTGTGGCCAAAGTTATGCCAATAACCTAAAACTAAACTCCATGTCATGTGTGAATTTGTTTATTATTGGGCAGCTCCTGGGGGTCTTCACAGGCAAACTATTTTTGCCTGACAGGAATGTGTCCTTGAACTCTGATAATGCCTCTGGCATGACTGAACAAAGGACAGAAGTGATTGTGTGAAAGTGTGAGTGTGTAACCTACTAAATGCAAGTGAAATTTACATCCATTTTTCCATGCACTTTTGCCTCTGCCCCTGCACACTACTGGAACATGGCTCCTATTAAAGGATTGTGTACAGCTCAGTTCTAACAGCAGGCAGACATCTTGATGTGGGAAGGTGATAAACACTGGAGAAAGCTGTGAAGCAAAGCTTAAATATTGTAACTGTGAGCATTCTAGTTAGGTTAAGTGGGAGTAGAAATAAAATGGAACAAATGGGCCCCCAGGACTGGCCTTTTCAATCAGTTCTTATTTCCCTAGAGACGCTCAGCTTTTCTAATGGCTTTTCAAACAAACTGCTTTGTATCCTTTAATTTTGCTTGTCCTGAACTCCTGGAAAAGGCATCAAATGTATGATACATCCGTATCTCATTCTTTCCTCTCCCAGCTGGCTGTCAAGAGGGGCTACGGGACACTTCTTGACGTCTTTTATACTAGCTGGATTATATTCATTACCAGCTCCAGGGGGTACAATACTTCCCCAATGGTTGACTCAAGATCATTTGTACAGAAAATAGGACAGAACTCTTCATACTACTCTTCCTGCAGAGAATACTTAACTGCACCTTTATTTCAGCTTCCAGGTGCTCTTTTTCTCCAGGGTCACAAAGGATGGTCTTGTGAGTCCAGCATCAGGACATACATTGCGAGTTATGTGCTCTGGATTATGAACAGGGCTGGCCCAACCATGATGCAACCACCTCAGGTGTCAGGATCCACAGGAGCAGCAGATCCTGCCTCCAAGAATGCATTGCCCGCTGCTGCCACCACACTACTGCGGTGATGGTGAAAGCTGTGGTACACTCTATAGCTAATAGGGAGTGCTGCTGGCTTCCTCCCAGCTGTGTTCTCAGCGTAGACTTTCCCCCTCTCTTGCTCCTGATGTAGTTCTTCACTCACCCCTTCTTCTGTTGTGGAGGAGGGCGGGGTGGCATTTTGCAGTTCACCTCAGGTGCCAAAATGTCTTATGAGATGAGCTTTAGCTTATGGGTGCTTATGGCTCAGGAAAATATTTTCTTGATAGATCAGTACCTTCCAGGTTGGTAGGAAAGGCCATAGCTTCAATCCCAGATATCTAGCTCCAAGCATCGGGTAGCAGTTATTAGGAAAGGCCTCTGCTTGAGACCCTGAATAAACACTGTTGGGAAAATAGATGATTCTGATCATCATTTCTGATGAGACTGCTCATGTCTATTTGGAGTTGGATGGGATCCTGAGGATCATCGAGTCCAACCCTCTGCAATGCAGGAATATACAGCTGTCCCATAAGGGGATCAAACCTGCAACCTTGGCATTATCAGCACCATGCTCAAATCAGCTGAGCTATAGTGTCTCTCCTAGATGGAGACTCAGTGTAATGCAGCCTTCTCAATCTCTAAATGGGGGGTATGTTTTTGTCCTGCTGCAAAATATATTATATGTGCTGTGGCAACAGTTTAGATGGGACAAACACAAGTAACACAGCAGCATCAAGGTGCAAATAATTTAAATAATGAACTTGTAAGGGGAGACAGGCACTGTTAGAGGTGTCCAGTAATACCCATTCCACATTTGTAAGAGCACATTCCTATAGTGTGGCAGTGCCTACATTTTGGAACTCCCTGCCTATGGATATCAAACAGGCTCCTGTGCTCTTTTTTTGGTGCCCGCCAAAAACAGAGGCAATATCTGTTGGATTGTTGATTCTGTGAGCCCCTCCATCTTATGCTCAGGTTGTATAGATACCCTAAAGCACCACAGTCTCTGATGACCTTCATTCCAAAGAAATGAAACCCTGGGTAAGTTCCTGGAGATTGAGGTGGCGTGCACTATAAATATTGGGGAAGATGTATAAACTGCTTGATCATAAAGTTCTCTAAGCAGCGTACAAATATCAATAGGCAGGGAGTTCTCTGATCACCTGTGCTGCCACACCATAAGGAATTGCAAATGCAGAATGGACATCATGTTACAAAACATAAGTCCTTTGGATTGAATATAAAGGAAGTCCAGGAAGTGCAGCTGGTAGGAAGCTGTGCTGCTTTCTGAAATTAAAACAACAAGGCCACCATAAAATGTCCCAACAGCAAATACCACCAGCAGCCAAAATTTTAAATGCATAGAAAAGAGGCACATATTTATATAGCACTAGGCAGACTTCATTAGGAACAGCAGCTACCGGATGGTGAGCCTCCTGGAAAGGGGCAGCCTTTTTGTTCTTGTGGTGTGTTCTCAGAGGAGGTCCTCTGTTGAGGACCTCAAGGTCCAAATTGTCTCTTATAAGAACTAATATAGAAACTGTTTTAGTTCAAGGTCCCAGATCACACTGGGTCAGACTGGGGCCATTCTAATGTGGGCCCTGACTTAGATACAGTATGCACAGACATACTGTAGAATAGGATAGTTTTATTCCCCCAATAGGCTCTTAAAGCACCCCCCTGCAGCTCTTTCAAGAGAGCACAAGCCTTCTTTTTTAATACAGTGGTACCTCTACTTACGAATTTAATGCGTTCCGAACACATATTTGTAAGTCGAAAAAAATTGTAAGTCGAATCCCATAGGAATGCATTGGGAGAAAAAATTCATAAGTAGAAGCAACCCTATCTAAAAATTCGTAAGTAGAAAAAATCCTATCTAAACCGCATCCAAGATGGCGGACGGAGCTCCATTCGTAAGTAGAAACATTCGTAAGTAGAGTTATTTGTAAGTAGAGGTCCCACTGTACTTACAGTTTGCGTGTTCAGACCCAGAGACCTCCCCCCTAAATAAATTCACACTTGACTCAAATTTTAGTTTGGTTTTTGCCAGAATTTAGGCCACAACTTTATTGATTACAGAAAGTGAGTGGTTGCATAGCCTCTGGTTCAACGACCCAGGGCACCAGCATAGGTCAGCCAAGGGTGAACACCTGGGAAGGCGGAAAGTCAGGAACAGACTATGTCCACCACCCAGATGTCCCCAGGCATGGGCACAACCCCCTCTCAGGGGTTGACCAAACCATTTGAGTCCCTGGATTCCTTTAACGGAATACCCTTCACATAGGGATGGCGAGAGCGTTATTCTATCCCAATTACCTGAACCAGTGCCTATCCGCAACCTTACAAATTGTGACGATTTGCTATGCAGCAGGCGAAACCCAAATGGCACCAGCCAATCAGCCAAGTAGAGAAAATTCCTGCCATGCCCCTGTCCCAACGACAGATGACACACAACGACATAGCAAGGTCAAGTGCAAAAGCCCTAAATGTAGGGAGAGGTGGGTGGGTGTTCCGAATGCACACACCAAAAAAGGAAGCTCTGGGTCACATGAATGGGTATATATAGGTCCCTCAATCCGTTTGGACTGTGCCCCATTGGCCAGATTGAACTCAACATTGAGGGACCTACCAATCGGGTGTTGTGGCTGACCAATCTTACCCACCCACAACACAGGAGGTCAGTCTCCAGGTCTCACCGCAAGACATGCCCTCTTTTAGGGAGCACATGATATATGATCATTTGGTTTTTCTTTCGATACTGGACATTTTCTTCTTATTCTTGTTGTACACTGAAATGTTGGGCATTGCTAAAGAAAATCAAATATCTCATTACAGGGGGTAAATCCTAAATAACCTGCTATGCGGCATCATTTGCATAGCCGGCGGTAAAAGTTAGAGCTGCTTTTGTGAAAATCAGTCCGTCATCATGGCAGAATGATAACTCTGAGATCCAGTGGTGTCCCTATAAATTTGATTCACTTCTCCCCTTTTCATTACAGCTTTACAGTTATTGCTATGTTTTGTGTCTGTGGTCAACTTGACAATAAATGCTGAGATTCACAGCATAATCCTATAGGTGTCCATTCAAAAGCAAGTCATTGTGATCTCTTTATTTTCAGCCAGCCAGCAGATCATTTTATAACAATGGGCAATAGCCTCAATAAAAATGCATGTTAATGCATTTGAACAGCACAGAATAATAATGTTAAATAGTATGAGATACCATGGTTATAGGTACTTACCCAAGGTTTGTGTTTTCTTTGAAAATAAGGCACTCTGAGCACATGCTTAGCTTACCTCTTGACACTTTCTTTCTTTCTTTTCCTTTTTTTTTCCTGGGCAATCTGCCATCAGATCACGAAGCAATTGCCAGATAAAGCCACTGACTAATTTATGGGATGTGACAGCAGGGAAAGCAGCTAAGAGCACTCCATTGTGCCTAAGGTGAATACTAACACCAACCTTTAGCAGCTGGGAGGATGTACTGATGGGGTTTCTGAATGGTACTCCATCTTTCAAAGCTGTCACAAAAAACCCCAAACCCTTTGGCCTCCTCTCAGTCTTCCCAAATGCCTGCCATGCTTTTATCCCTTCTGCTGGAACCTCTGTTGGAAATTCTGGGCTAGGAGACAGACTGGCAGTGCTAATGATAGGTACTGAGCACTGCAACATCAGGGACATGGTCCTTAACTCATCTGAGTCTTTATCATATAATTGCAGGGATTGGAAGTTTAGTTCCTTGACAGAATCAGTCCTGGGGAAACTTGGAATGTGGCTGGTAGCATTTCCTGTTATCTTCCTTCACACAGCTTTGTATTCTCTGAATGGATTCCATTTCATAGATCATTCATCTGATTCCTGGGTTACATTCAGATTAGGTTACTGAGTTCAGTATGAGCATTTTTGGGATTGTGGCTGACCAAGATGACCAAGGGTCTGGAAACCAAGCCTTTTAAGGAACGGTTGAGGAAGGTGTATCTGTTTAGCCTGGATAAGTAGAGACTGAGAGGAGATATATTTTAGTTCCAGGACACATTCCAGTCAGGCAAAAACACTCAAGGAAGGTGCAAGGCAGGTCCAGTGAAGGGTGTGGTTTGAGAGGAGGGGTGTGGCCTGGGAAGAGTCCTGAAGATTAGATAGTGAAGGCTGGAAGGCAGCATTCAGTCCATGGGCAAAGTTCCCAATCCTTGCCCTGCATGCTCTTCCACCCTCTGTTGAATTTTACTCCGTACATATTGATTACTCTGTGTAAGTTTTTGCTGCTGCTGTCCATCGCTACTAGATCTGAGGGTGCTGGTTTCAGACTTCAACTATATCAGTGGTTCCCAGAGTGGGTGGATGCACCCCCTGGGGGTTGGTAGAAGTACCTGAGGGGGTGCTAAGAGGTAGGAAAGCAGCAGGTGGTCACTGGAGATGTAAATGTCTATCAGACATTGAAAGCTGGTATTACTGAATCAAGTTCATCAATTGCGTTAAATTAAACTAAGTTGTTTTAATTGGATTTTAAACAAACGTGCAATTAATTGTTACTGCTATGAATTTTATTATGCTATTGTTTTTCTTAGTGGGTTGTGCAAAGTGCTGTTCTTAATAATGCTTTTTATAGAGTAGGGTAGGGGTCACTAAGGATGCATTTATGGAAGCTGTGGTCTGAAAAAAATTGGGAGCCATTGAACTATAACATCTCTCCCAACCCCACATTTTCCCCACTGTTATCCCTCCTTCCCCACATCTATCACACTTGATTCACCTTTAGCTAGGGCTTTTTAAAATTATCATTTCAATCCTGCCGATTTTCATCTTTTGTGAATACGCTTGTTTTATCAAGAGAAGCTGTGAGTTGGTTTGGCACCAAAGCATTGCAGGACAAATAGAAACATACAGAAAAGGCAGCAAGCAAATTTAACATGACACAAGATTCACCCAGGAACAAAGCAGGGCAAGAAATGGAAGTGAAGGATGGCCTGTCTTAGCCGAAACGAGACAAATGCATAGATAGGGCTTTTCCACTCCCTTCTATGACCTGGCATCACCTCTGAGCTTTGGATTTGCTGTTACCACACAATAATACGTTACATCTGGAGTCTATGGAAATGGGCTCCCATTGAAAAAATAGATCAGAGAGTTTATGTGAGCATTTATCAGGGCCCACTTTCACTCTGCAAAGGAGCCTCTTTTATGTGCTGCTGCACTCAAAGTTTTGCTGCCTTTTCTCGGTACCTGTGCATCTCTTTTCAAATGAAGGTGAGGAACAGGGGAGCAGGGAGGAAGCGGGGAGCATGTGGCTAGAACATGTAGACATCTGTCTTTATCCTAGTTAAGGATTTGGAGATCTAAGCGACCATTTGCCGTTTGCTGCTCCAACATCCTGGCTGCCGAGGTCACGTTGCTTCTGAAACAGCTTGCACAGTGAGGCTCCTGACAGGGATGACTGACAGCTGAAGAGGAACAATCCACTGTGGAAAGCTTGAAAGCCTTTCAAATACAACCCGCTTGCTTCTGGCTGGATACCATTAGTGGTTATTTCTACCCACCCCTTTTCCTTTTAAACGTCTAAGTTTAGGACGTAGCATTGGAGTCAAGGGTTTTAAAAAGGATATAACAAGCAGTAGATGCTATTGGATGTTTATTGGATTAGGGTACCCAAAATCAACTCGGCGGTAATAGTAAAGGAAAGCAGATCAGATCAGATCAATAGAATGTGATGAATAGAAGGGTTGTCTGGATATGGAAAATGCAACATTTTGTCATGTGGCAAACTCTGGGAATGAAATTATTGATGGCTAAAGTTCCAGGAGTTGACATCTTAATTAGAGATTAGCTTCTTAGCAGGCAATGTAATCCTAATTACAGTGGAACCTCGGTTTATGAACACCTCGGTTTATGAATTTTCGGTTTATGAACGCCGCGGACCTATCTGGAACGGATTAATTCACTTTCCATTACTTTTAATGGGAAAGTTCGCTTCAGTTTATGAACGCTTCAGTTTATGAACAGACTTCCGGAACCAATTACACCCATGTTTCAGTTTATGAACGCTTCAGTTTAAGTACTTTGCGGACCCGTCTGGAACGGATTAATCCACTTTCCATTACTTTCAATGGAAAAGTTCGCTTCAGTTTATGAACGGTTACTCCGCGGACCGTCTGGAACGGATTAATCCACTTTCCATTACTTTCAATGGGAAAGTTCGCTTCAGTTTATGAACGCTTCAGTTTATGAACAGACTTCCGGAACCAATTGTGTTCATAAACCGAGGTACCACTGTACTAAAGACATTTGAACATGTAAGCCAGTGAAACTGTAATTGAATCAAACATGCAGGCCAATGGACTTGTGATTTTATTTATTTTTCTTCAATAAAAATTATATCTTGCCTTTCCTTTATTTAAAAAAACATCAAGGAGGCTAACAACATGTAAATAAAAACTATGTTAAAATAATTATAAAACAAATTACAGCATTGGCATGACCCAGGGGTTTTGAACAAGTGCAAGGTCAGTGAACACTGAGTAGTAGAGAGGCTGAAGATTACCTGCAGAATAGACTCAATGAAACCTTGTTCTGCCCTAAAGCCCCACACAAGAAGTCTTGGAGTTGAGACTTCCCATCCGACCCACTGCCACAGGGCATGTGGGGCAGCATGGGGAGGCCCAACTGACCTGGTCAGTGTCCCTCATGAGCTTACACCACAGAATGTGCTCCAAGATCTTCGTCAGTGCTCTGGCATTCTGTGTGGGGATGGGCCAAATCTGCATTCAGCTGTCACACTCACATTCCTTCATCACTCAAGTGTTGCTGACAATGAACCTTATGTTGCAAAATGCCACCTTTTTATGGGTTTGGTTCAGCTGCTTAATCCCCTTCACTGGTCTGATTTGTAGCATCTGGGGAAGGGGGGGGGGAAGCAATCACAAAAAGAAAGTCGTTGGCTTGGCCAACTGTGAGCCTCCTTGCCATTGTGCCACTGGCATCTAAAAAATGGGTGTGTGGTGTGTTATTGGGGGAACAGGGATCCCCCAGTTCCCTAAGTGCCAGATTTCCCCTCTAGATTCTTGGATGCTGGGTTTAATCAGAGCTGACAGGCTGAGCTTGTTTTTCTGCCAGACAGATGGGCAGAAGGAGATGATGACCTTGCCTTTAATCCATTGCAAAAGCCATCTTCAAGACAAAGACCCTACTGGTAACCAGGGGGGGGAGGTTGCCAGGGCAACATGGGTTTGATGTCACACCGAAATAAAAATTGTCCTTTTACACAGAGGTTTTTTGTTTGTTTGTTTGTTTTGGCAATGTGTTCTGTGGGAACAAGGAGGAGGAAGTAGGGAGAACTCCATGGCGGCACTGGGGAAGCTGGGGGCCATGACTGGCTGCTGCTTTGGACCCAAGCTCCCTTGAACCTATGAGAGAAGCAGTGAGGGGCACTCTCGAGGTGTAATGTTCTGCACCCCCTCCACTGAAAGCTTCCAGGTGTAAATATGTGTGAACAAACTATATTCCTAAGATCCTGCATACTCTGCTGTGCCTTGGATTTCCAACAGAACCACAACCCTGGGTGAGTGCTGGAACCTCCTGAAATCTTGCTACTGCTCATCAGAGATTGGAGGTGGTATGTAACAGGAGCCATGATCAAGGAAAGGGTGACCAAAATGAGCAGGAGATTGGATTTTTTTTCCCTTTATGATTAACAGCATGGGGTGTTTTAGTTTGGGGTAGAGAGCAGGAAAGGAGAGAGCAGGAAAGAAATTTGTAAAATTATGTATGGCTTGCAGAAGTTGAATAGTTGTTCCCTGCCTGGCCCAGCCCGGCCCATCCCCAGTCTCAGAATAGTAGAATTCATGGTCATGCAGTGAAACGGATTGGCAGTTGGGCTGTGGATGAATTCAGCCAAAGCCCAAATCAGATGATTCAGGCAGAGACAGCCCCAGATAGCTGTGAGTTGGCTTGAAGTGGTCGGGAGCTGTCAGGGTGGTTTTGCATCGGGTGGGAAGAAGGAGGGCCTTCCCTGCTGGGCTGTGGGGCTCTGCAGGGAAGGCATTTGCAAAGCCTCACCCTGCAGCATTGAACCCTCAATGAAGTTTGCCTTCTTCCCCCACCTGATTGCATGTTTAATTAGAGTTTTTAATTATGCAGGGCCATATCCAGGTCAGGTGTCTCTTGGTTTCAGATGGGGTAGAGGGAGCTGTGCACAGCCCTCATTGGCAGGATATTTAGTTGTTGCTTAGTCGATTAGTCATGTCTGACTCTTTGTGACCCCATGGACCAGAGCATGCAAGGCACTCCTGTCTTCCACTGCCTCCCAGAGTTTCGTCAAATTCATGTTGGTCGCTTCTATCATTAAGAGGTTCTTTAATTCCTCCTCACTTTCTGCCATCAAATCTGAATTTCTGATGTTGTTGATATTTCTTCCAGCTTGGGATTCATCCAGTCCAGCCTTTCGCATGATGTATTCTGCGTATAAGTTGAATAAGCAGGGAGATAATATACAAGCTTGTCATACTTTCCCAATTTTGAACCAATCAGTTATTCCATATCCATTTCTAACTGTTGCTTCTTGTCTCATATAGAGATTTCTCAGGAGACAGATAAGGTGGTCTGGCACCCCCATTTCTTTAAGAACCCCCCCCCATAGTTTGCTGTGGTCCACACAGTCAAAGGCTTTTGCGTAGTCAATGAAGCAGAACAGAAGTAAATGTTTTTCTGGAACTCTCTGGCTTTCTCCATAATCCAGCGCATGTTTGCACGGTCTCTGGTCCCTCTGCCCCTTAGAAATCCAGCTTGTACTTTGGGGAGTTCTCAGTCCACATACTGCTTTAGCTCGCATTGTAGAATTTTGAGCATAACCTTGCTAGCTTGTGAAATGAGTACAATTGTGCGGTGGTTGGAGCATTCTTTGGTACTCCCCTTATTTGAGATATTTAGTACAGGCAAAAATAAAGGACTTTGCCACTGAGGACATAGCTAATCTGTGGAACTCTCCATCACAGGATGCTGTGATGACCATAAGCCTAAATGGCTTTGAAAAAGGGAGTTGGACAAAGTCACAGACGGAGAGGAAATCAGTGGGTCTTAGCCATGATCAGAGCAGAATGCCCCCGTATTGCAGACTTAGTTCAGAATTTGCTGGGTGTTAAATGTGAAAGCTGTCAATGGCCAAATAGTTTAGAATATCTAATGACATTGCACATTGTTTGCCAGTTACTAAATGTTGTTGCATGTCAAATATTGTGAAATTCTGGCAGAACACAGTTGCAAGTTGGCTCTCTTAAAATAAAGCGGTGAAATGCTAAATAAATACCAGGATGGGTACTGGTTATGACTCTGGCATTATAAACTCAGCTGAAGACTTTTCTATATTACAAGGTGTACCGCAATTTAGTGCAGACCTGAAGGTAAGGCATTGCTATCATCTACAGAAACTCAAATTTCATTGCAGGCTTCCTTTTCCACAGAGCTCTGGTTCAGAGTGTTTCTGCTTGGCACTCAGTAAATGGAACAGATCGAAGATTCTGTTGGTGTACTGCCCAACTATTCCTTCTGCCTGCGCCTGACACTAAGTTGTATCAGATGTGGTTTACTTTTTACATATTGTCTGTTGACATGTGAAAATCCATCATTTAAAAAATATTATTATTTAAAAACCATTTTTAAATATCTCAGGGCAACATACAATAAAATATCATATAATAAAAATACATTAACACTCAATATTACAATGCATTCTTTAAAAAGAAAAGTATAACTGTAACCTTACTGCTAATGTTTTTTGTAAATTTGTCCAGTTTTGTTTCGGAAATGCTTTACGCATAAGCTATGTTTTACGTCCTTAGCATTTCAAAAGTTGGGGGGAGAGAGTAATAGAAAATGAGTGTGCAATGCATGTGAGCACTGTGTTGCCTTATAAAAGTGTTATCACATTGTGGCACTGAATTACATTCATTCTATTTGCACTTTATTGCTTTGCTACGAATTTATAGCCCAATGTTCTTGCCACTGTAAATAAAGTAGACCCATAGGGTCATGCTGCCTGTTTACAAGTGGTGGGGGTGGCAAAGAGAGCTCTACCTCTCTTTCAAATCAGAACCAGTGAAGGCGGTGAAGGTCCTATGTGAGTGCCTGGAGGCGGTTGGAGGATGGATGGCGGCTAACAGATTGAGATTGAATCCCAACAAGACAGAAGTACTGTTTGTGGGGGACAGGAGGCGGGCAGGTGTGGAGGATTCCCTGGTCCTGAATGGGGTAACTGTGCCCCTGAAGGACCAGGTACGCAGCCTGGGAGTCATTTTGGACTCACAGCTGTCCATGGAGGCGCAGGTCAATTCTGTGTCCAGTGCAGCTGTTTATCAGCTCCATCTGGTACGCAGGTTTAGACCCTACCTGCCCGCGGACTGTCTCGCCAGAGTGGTGCATGCTCTAGTTATCTCGCTTGGACTACTGCAATGTGCTCTATGTGGGGCTACCTTTGAAGGTGCTCCGGAAACTACAACTAACCCAGAATGCGGCAGCTAGACTGGTGACTGGGACGGCAATCGAGACCACATAACACCGGTCCTGAAAGACCTACATTGGCTCCCAGTACGTTTCCGAGCACAATTCAAAGTGTTGGTGTTGACCTTTAAAGCCCTAAATGGCCTCGGTTCAGTATACCTGAAGGAACATCTCCTCCCCCATCGTTCTGCCCGGACACTGAGGTCCAGCGCCGAGGGTCTTCTGGTGGTTCCCTTGCTACGAGAAGCCAAGTTACAGGGAACCAGGCAGAGGGCCTTCTCGGTAGTGGCACCCACCCTGTGGAATGCCCTCCCACCAGAGGTCAAAGAGAACAACAATTAGAAGGCATCTCAAGGCAGCCCTGTTTAGGGAAGGTTTTAATGTTTGATGGATTTCTGTATTTTAATATTTTGTTGGAAGCCATCCAGAGTGGCTGGGGGAACCCGGCCAGATGGGCGGGGTATTATTATTATTATTATTATTATTATTATTATTATTATTATTATTATTTTAAAACAACACTGAACTTGAGAATATAAGGTGCTTGTTTTTGTGTGTAAAACAGTCAAATAAAACTTGTCTTTTATCCAGTAATTGGATTGCATTTACATTCCACTAAAATTTATGTCTGGATGCCTTTCTAAGATCCCAAAGGGAGCCTCATGTAAGATTCAGAGCTTATAACATGTAAAGCAATACATATAATACCACTATAATCAGTCATACTTGAAGGAGCGTCTCCACCCCCATCATTCAGCCCAGACACTGAGATCAAGCACCAAGGGCCTTTTGGCGGTTCCCTCATTGTGAGAAGTGAGGTTACAGGGAACCAGACAGAGGGCCTTCTCGGTAGTGGCACCTGCCCTGTGGAACGCCCTCCCAGCAGATGTCAAGGCAATAAGTAACTATTTTACTTTTAGAAGACAACTGAAGGCGGCCCTGTTTAGGGAAGTTTTTAATGTTTGGTGCTGTATTGTTTTTAATATTCAGTTGGAAGCCGCCCAGAGTGGCTGGGGGAACCCAGCCAGATGGGCGGGGTATAAATTTATTATTATTATTATTATTATTATTATTATTTATTATTATTATTATTATGGCTTCCCACAAAGAATCCTGGGTACTGTAGTTTGTTAAGGGTACTAGGAAGCTTCCCCTCAGCTATTGTGTGACCTTTGGCCAGTCATTCTCTCTCAGCATACTTAATTGTTATATGGATAAAAGGAGGGGGGGGAGAACAAAGTTCCTTGGAGGGGAAGCAGTGTATAAATGCTACACATAAGCACTTCACAACAGCAGACCCCAGAAAGAACGTTTGACTATAATCTGATTCTTCTGGGACCATTCTTTTGACCTTTGGATTGGGGAAAGGTTCCACCACTTCTTGAGAAATAATATCTCATCAGTCGCTCCCACAAAGATGTAGTGATGGCCACCAGCTTTAAAAGAGGATTAGTCAGAATTAGGGAGGATAAGCCTGGCAATGACTACTAGCCACAATGGCTATGTTCTCACTCAGGTGTGGGAGTCAGAATGCCTTTGAAAAGCATTTGCTGGGGCTTGCAAGCAGGGAGAATACTGTAGCACTCTCTCTCTTTTTTTTGAACATACTTTTTATTAATTTTACAAAATACAAAAAAAACAAAAAGACGGTACATACTTAAACCCCTTTTCCACCTCCTTCCTACCCACCCACATGGGTCCTCCCCTGCCACAGAAGTATCCCATGTATGTGAACAGTCAGAGATGGTCCATTTTATGCTTGGATTTCTGTCCTACCCCCCCTCCCCTGACCCCAAAGCCCCCCCCCCTGCCACCAGGGAGCTCCAGCAAACCAGGGCAGTATGCAGGAGGACATCCATCCAACCATCTATTATCATACCAAAAAAAGAGAAAAATAGATATAGGAAAAAAGGGAAAAAAGAAAGAGCGAAAAAAGAAAGAAAAAAACAGTACAAAACAGAAAAATTTTTCTTGCATTCATAGTTGTAAAACCATATTTTGTGGGCTTCCCCTCCCCCCCCTTCCCCGGTTTTCATCCCTTTTTTATCATCTGCAACAGTTTCTTACTTTATAAAAATACACCTTTGTATCTTATACAACTTATAAATCAATTGTTAGCATTTTCATCTAATATTCAAATCACTGAAAAATCAAACTCCCATTTTCTCTTCCCGTGCCTAATTTTTTTTTCCTCCCTCTATAAGCCTCCATATTTTCACATTTTCCAAAATCCATTCACTTTTAAAACTATAACTATTCTCAATTTAACCTTACATCCCCGATTACCGGCTCCACCCCCCCAATCCAGCAAATTCCAAAGTCAGCAGACCAGTTATAAACCTGTTAATCCATCCATCCTTATAATCACAACATCACTTTCCCTTCACCCCACCCCCTGTTTACAGTCTTTTGCCATCCAGGCCACCATACAGGACCCCTGAATTTCTTCTCTTCTCTGCATATTTTTTCCTTCTTCCCTGTGGGTGTTCTGGAATTCCAATAATACCAATCGTGCCCCCCTCAAAAGCAGGGCACTCCATCCAACTTTTTGTAGAGTAGAGTCATCATTTTTTCCATGGTGTGCTTCATTTTGTGTTGAATCATCACAGTCCTCATCCTCATCTTTTCCTTCCCCATCATTGTCATTCTCACATTCATCTTTTTCAGTGTCAAAAGCTTCATCTCCTAAAAAATCATATTCCGCCATCACCTCCTGGAATTTTTGCTGTAACACTTGCCGTCGTGTCTCCTCTTGACATAGCTCTATTCTTGTTTCCCACATTAAGGTCAAAACAGACCGCTGGAACTCAGGGGAACACTTTTTTGTTGACATATTTCAGTCCTGCCAAGGTCAAAACTTGTCACGTGGGGTGGAATATGATCACAGTTTATTTTCTCGACTCCATTTTAACAAGCTGGCTGCATTCTTCAAGTCTTATTAACAATAAAGTTCGAACTCACATTTCACAAGCACTTAAGTCAAAAAAGAAATTCCACAAAGTCCAGAAATACAAAGTGAAGTAAAAATTGACTTATAAATCCTGATCAACTCACTGGGTTGTCTGGGCTGCCGGCTCCCAAGGGAAAGAAAGGTTTTTCTTAGGCTTACCTCTTGCTGCAGGGCAGTCATAAACCACAGTCTCTCTCCCCTTTTCACCCTGCATCAAAGGGGAGATTCTCTTTGATGCCTTTGAGGGATCCTTTTGAATTACAAATCTTCTGTTTATGGCTTCGGGTTTCTATTTACTGTCTCTTTGTTACCGTGGGGGGGGGTGGCTTCCTCTTTTCTCCCCTCTCTCCCAGATCCAAATTGTTTTATAATCCAAATCGTGAGGTTACTTACAGTCTTTTCCAATCGCTTTATTTTCGGAAGAATCCAGCGCTCTCCGCCTTCGGCTTGAAGCTTCTCCCTGCTAGAATAACGTTGCCGCTCAAAATGGCCCCCGCGACTTCTACCCTCCTCACTCCGGAGCTCTTATTAGAGCTAGCCGAAGAGTTGGGGAGTCCGGATTGGGTCTGTGCTGAGCAAATTGCCCTCGGGACGCCCTTCCCGAGGTTCTAAGGGGCGCAGCGTCGCTCTCGCTGCCCTCCCCACTCCTAGCAGAGACGGGCCGTCTCGGAGACGAGACGAAACCCCGCCGATCGACGCTGGCGCTGAACCCGGAAGCCCCAATACTGTGGCACTCTCAGCTCCTGCTTGTGACTTTCTGATAGAGGCACCTACGGTAGGTGGCCACTGTGAGAACAGGATGTTGCGTTATAATAGCCTTTGGCCTGATGCTGCACCACTCTTATTGTGTTGAGAGACTGGCAAAAAAGAAAAACCAAAGGACAATCAAAGTGCCATATGTAGTTTCCATTTCTCATACTGATTCCCCAAAGGTTGGTTTTCATTAAGCACACCTAGATCCGAACTGGTTAGTAGAACACAAGGGAAAATCATTTCTACTTGACACCTTTCTGGGTTGACTAGTCAGGAACTAGGAATTTCTCCTTGAGTGTTTAATAATGAATGGGCAACAATTAATGATGCAAGCAAGAGAGGAGAGGGAGGCTGGGACTTGGCATGACAACAGAAATCACATCATGGTGGTTGTTTTGCTGGAGTTTCTTCACTTCGAAATAAAGGCCAGAAACATCCAGCAGCATTACATAGGCCTTGTCCATCAGAGCTCCTTCACTTGTTGGATGTTGGCAACCTTGCATGCCTCCAGCCTGCAGAGGGGAAGGTTGAGACTAACACAGTCTGGGAAAATAGACTGTAGTTTCCCACTAAGCCCCTCAAGATCCATCTATTCCTCTATTCCCTCTTCCTGCATTATGCAGCCATGGTTGCTAGCTCCATCCAATGTAAGCTTAGAATCCAAAGCTATGGTTGTGAACATGAAGAAGCTGTAAGTATAGAACCCAGCGAACCTTTGTGTTTACTTTTTAAAGCAATGCTAGAGATACGTGAATAAAACAAAAAGAGGTGGAGGTGGGACTGGGTTTCAACCTGTGATAAGCCCAATATTTCTAGGCTTTAAACTTCCCTGCTTTCCCCACCCTCTCTCCCCTCTTTACTGCATTGTATTTCCTTTCGACTTACTTCAGTTTGTTAAGAGTAAAACAGTGGATTATTTTTGTCTTCACGACTCTTATCTTTATCGCCCCTCAGAACCATCCATCTTTATGAAGAAGAAGAAGAAGAAGAAGAAGAAGAAGAAGAAGAAGAAGAAGAAGAAGAAGAAGAAGAAGAAGAAGAAGAAGAAGAAGAAGAAGAAGAAGAAGAAGAAGATGATGATGATACTGGTATCTTCCAGATTATTATTTTTTTATATTTTAAATTCCCCATGAGTGCAGAAAAGGGTGATTTACTCAGGTTCCAATAGCTCAGAGCACCAAGCCAAGGGACTTTTGAAACACACTCGTGCCTGTGATGAATGGGCATATTATCTAAATGCTAATAAAGACCAAGCCACAAATTGGTTTCATTTTTCTTCATTCCTCAGCAGCCTGTAGATAGTGAATGACATTAAATATAACTGTGGACATGTTATAATACAAACGAGCTCTCTCTCTCTCTCTCTCTCTCTCTCTCTGTGTGTGTGTGTGTGTGTGTGTGTGTGTGTGTGTGTGTGTGTGTGTGTGCTTGAACTGTGACGATTCAAACAAAAGGCCTCTCCAACCATTTCATATTAAAACCATCATCAGGGAAGATCTCCAGCCATAATTCAAGGAGCCGTTTGAGAAGCAGGTGCTCTTCAAAAGCCAATGTGGTATAGTGGTTAGAATGTCAAGACTAGGCGTTGGGAGACCAGGGTTCAAATCCCCACTTGGCCATGAAGCTCATTGGGTGACGTTGGGCCAGTCACTCACTCTCAGTCACATCTACCTCACAGAGTTGCTGTGGGGCATTAAATCAGGAGGGGGAGAGTTGTGTAAGCCTCCTTGAGCTCCTTGAGCTCTGGTACTGAGGCTTAAACATGTTGGAAAGCTGACATCTTAGGCTTGTCAAGTGTGGGGACTGGGTTAGCTGTTTGGATGCAGAACCGACGAGGTGTGCACTAAGGAGAAAAAAGACCTGAAGAGATCCTGATGGACTGGAACTTGCTTGATAGGAATGAGCTGTTTCTGTATTGAATTGGCTTAAAAGTGTGATTATGTTTTATTATCAGTTTATGATGTTGTGTGTTCTGATGCCTTCCTTTGCTTGTCTGTTATTTTTCCAGAGGGAAGCTGTATTTTGCGGTTTGTTTCCATATTTGGGGACATACATCTGGTTCTTGTGGGGTAGTGTTATGAGTTTGTGGGTCCCAGACCTCTCTAAAATTCCTGGATCTAGCAAGTGTTAGAATTTAATCAAGGCTTGGGTTGTTAAACTGGGTGCCAGATTTCTAACCCCTGGATCCAACAAGTGTTAAAAACTAATCAAGCCAGGCTAGCCTCCTGGGCCATTAAGAGAACAAAGGGTCAAGAGGCTCAGGCAAGACAGCAAATGGGTGCCTCCTTCCCTCAAGTAATATGACTATAGTTTAGAGTAGAGAGGTTAGGGTGTGATCTAGATGCAAAAGCTGCAGGGCAGAGAGGAAGAGCAATGGTTGATTTCCATTTCAATACAAGGCTATGACTATGGGAGAAACAAAATGTTGTGAAACCCTCTGTTGCGGGCTCAGGTTGTATATATGTGTGAATAGACCTTATACCCTAAGGACACCACAGTCTCTGCTGTTCCTTATTCCCAAAAGGAAAAATAAATCCTGGGTAAGTGCCTGGAATACGTTGAATCTCACACTGCTTGAAGATTGGGGTGGTGTGCATCTGGTTGGGGCTGCTTGGTAGTTACCCAAGAAGACACTCACAGTAATGGGGAACCCAACTTAATCCAGAGAAGGAGCAGCTGCTGCTGGAATAATTGCTTTCTCTTCATTCTCTTTTCCTTTTGTGTTCTGTCCGTTCAGTTGCCTTATCTTTTAATATACAGTATGCAGTGCTTAAGAACATTTAGATGCTTTATTAGTGTATAATATAACAATATATGCATTTGATTGCAGTGAAAGACTGGCTCAGGGCTACATTTAAGCAAATATGTGAACTCAAATCTCACAGAACCAAACTCACCCTTAGTTTTTCACTCTCTCGTGCATTCTCTCTCTCTCTCTCTCTCTCTCTCTCTCTCTCTCTCTCTCTCTCTCTCTCTCTCTCTCTCTGCCACCAACATTTTACTGCTCTATTTCTTTATATTGTCATGCATTTCCCCCTGTAAAAGTTTCTCAGTTGAATCCCATTTGGGAATGTTAGAATATCAGCTGCTGCATTTCCCTCCCTCCCTCCCTCCCTCCCTCCCTTCCATAACCAGGTGAAATGAAAAGCTGAGTGGTGCAGATTTTTATATAAATGGGAAATGTCATTTCCATTGGATGACAAAATTGTTCTTTTCAAGCTGAGCTTAAGAAATGTCCACACTCATATGCAGCACACTGAGGGCAATCTGATATAACAGCACATCATACTTATTTACAGGAACAATTGTTGCACATGCATGAAATCCCTCCTTTCCAAACAGAGGCATGCTTTTTACCAGTTTTACAGCTGCTCTTGGATGGAAGTAGTCTGGCCACTGTGATTGATGCACTGGAAACCTCAAGACTTGATAATTGCAATGTGTTTTATGTGGAGCTACTCTAGGGTCTGGTCTGGAGACTCCAGCTGGTGCAGAATGCTGCAGGGGGGACAAAATACCAGCAGCATGTATAACTGTGGTGGTTAAAATCTTGTACTGACACAGAGTGCTGGGAGGAGACTCCTAAAAGAGGCTAAACTACAGTCCCCATGATTATTTGGAGGAAACCAGGCCTGTTAAAGTGCAAGACAACCACAGCACAGAAAAACACAATATACACACCCACACATTACTGTGCCTTTTAAAAAAATAAGGGTATCACAAAATGCATGAGCAGTCAGAAATAGTTAAATATACAGACAATTTTCACAGGGGACTCATCTTCCCTTTAATAATTGTGGTTAGTTTGGATGTCTCCAGCAAGGAACTTGTCTGTGTTTTCTGTAATCTTAGGGTTGGACTCTGCCATTAAAATGAAAACACAGAATTCACCAGTGTTCCCTGAGTGTACAACCTGGGCTTTTTTTCAGCCGGAACTTGTCGGAAATAAGTCAGTTCTGGCCCCTCTCAGATGGGCACCATTGTCATTCTAAGAGAAAATGGGAGGTGTTCATAGTAAGTACCAGCAAACCGTTTTCTGGAAAAATAGCACTGTGTAAAACTATGAAGATCACAGTGTAGGAGAACTAATGTTTCCACAGAGACACTATCACAAGGAAAAGCTCTCAAATACCAAGGTTGTTTTGTAAACTGACCTGCCCTAACTGCAGATGGAAATGCATTGGATGACCTTGCCATTAAAAATGTTTACCTGCTGCTAAGAATATTTAAAGTTGCTAAGTACCTGATAATGCTGAAGGCCAGCTACGGTATTCACTGAGTACTTTTTCTGATTTGATTGCAGAGAGGCTATAGGATATTGCATCAAGCAACTGTTACCCCACACTTTCCAATTAATTTCCCCATCACATATACTCTGACTTTCGGGTAAACAGTTTTATTGCACAACAGGGCCAAATCCATTTTAACTGCACATCTGGAATTTGCAATTATGTGATTGAATCCCTGACTATTGGGTGTGGCATTCATCCCACTTCAGAGAGCTGGTGTTTGTCTACACTTTCTGGGTCATGTGGCCAGTATGACGAAACTGCTTCTGGCACAACGGGACACCGTGCCGAGTCCCAGTACGCACGGAAATGCCATTTACCTGCCCGCTGCAGCGGTACCTATTTATCTACTTGCACTGGTGTGCTTTCAAACTGCTAGGTTGGCAGGAGCTGGTACAGAACAATGGATTTGTCGTGTGGATTCAGATTGCTGACCTTACCATTGGCAAGCTGAAGAAGCTCAGTGGTTTAGACCAGGCATGTCCAACAGGTAGATCGTGATCTACTGGTAGATCACTGGACGTCTGTGGTAGATCACTGGCTCCCCCCAAAGAAGCTCAGCAACTTTGGCTCCCCTAAAAAAGCTCTACATGTTTGCCCTGAATCCCCCAAATCAGGGCTTTCCTTCCTAAAAAAAGCTCAACCTCAACCTGAACCCCCCCAAAGGGGGTAGATCACTGCCAGTTTTTAACTCTGTTAGTAGATCGCAGTCTCTTGGAAGTTGGCAACCCCTGGTTTAGACCACAGTGCCAGCTGCTCTCTTTTACCCCAAAATAGCAACAGCCTGGAAGCACCCCTGAGTGTGATGTAGTTGCCTTGCTGGCTGATCTCTTCATTCTTTTTTGGGCAAACTCACAAAGACACAATTCTAGTTACAGGTAGGTAGCTGTGTTGGTCTGCTGTAGTCAAAACAAAATAAAAAAATTCCTTCCAGTAGCACCTTAGAGACCAACTAAGTTTGTCATTGGTATGAGCTTTCGTGTGCATCGGAAGAATCTAAGAAGTGTGTATGCACACAAAAGCTCATACCAATGACAAAGCTCATTATTCCCATAAAGAATAGTGAGGGTTGTGGCAGGCCCCTGTGGAAAAGACAGTGTGTGTGTAAGGGGTGGGTCTAAAAGTAAGGGAGAGAAGTTGATTGGAGGACTGAGTGCTGCTGGGGAAAATTGCTTGTATCCATTCCTTGATTGACAGGGCTAGTTCTTAAATACTCAGCGTGGCCATGTGTTTTTTAATCTTGCTAGTGATTTTAATCTCCCTCCCGCCCACCTCCTTTTTCTTTGCAGGTTTCGAGTGACCTTGCTATGGCGCCGCTTGTATTCAAGGGCCAGTAGGAATTTTTCCATTTGGCTGATTGGCTGTTGCCATTTGGTTTTTCGCCTACTGCTTAGCAATAGTCACAGCTTGTTAGGTTGGCGGGTTAGGCTTTGGTTGATGAGTTTGGGAGGGGCATTGCATGGAGGTGCATGCCCCTCAGTGGTTGCTCTTATAGAAGTATTCCGTTAAAGGAATCCCGGGGCTCCGGGGCTCTAGTCTTTACACCCCCGCAATGGTGCGGGGCTGGGGCCAATACAGAGTACGAGCCTTGGGGAACATTTTCTGGATGTGGAGATGGCCTGGTCGCAGCTATCTCCATCTCCATGGGGTGTTTACTTGACTTTCCTATTGCAGGAAGTCAGAGCTGGTCCTGTCCCACCGTGGGGCAGAAGATTAACTAAAGCCTAAGGCCAACACTCAAATTAATTTGTAATTTGAATAAAGTTGTGGCCAAAATTATGCCAAAAACAAAACCTAAATTAATGTGTCTGTCTGAGTTATTGGGGGAATTTTCTGGGGGGTCTCGGCACACAAACTTAGTTCTCTATGGTGCTACTGGAAGGAATTTTTTGTCTTTGTTTTGACAAAGACACATCATAGCTTCATTTTTTAAACAAAGAAATCCCTTAGTTATTTTTAAAGAATTGAGCAACAGCTCAAGCAAAGTAAGCAAAGGCACCCGGAGGACCCCCAGCTGTGATTCAGCCATTTTGTTTGTAAGGCCATCAGGCTCTTGGCTTTATCATGGTTTTGCAGACAGTCTATAAATAGGATTTATTCAACAGCTGACATGGCTTGAAGCTCCAGCCCCTTGTGCTTTATGCTCTGTAACTCTCTTGATCCACCATTGCATTGTTATTTCTGGGAGCTGTGTGCCCTCTCTGGTTTCAGCAAAGAGGGCTCCACTCTGCCCCTGGCACCCAGCAGTTTCTACAGACCTTATGACTTCTCTACATTGGCCCATAGTCTTATGTCACCTGGAGACCACTGTAAAGTGACAAATAAATGGTAAGGGAGGGTGACATCTCACCTTGCAGAAGACAGACAGATGTTCATGGGGAATGGGGGAGAAAAGTAGAAAAGAAATTTCCAGTGTTGTCTACCAGGTACTACTACTACTACCACTACTATTTTTATTATATTTATTTTTGTTATTGTTATTTTGCCCAGCCCTGCTTTATTAGTTTGTACTGAAACTTCAACCACAGCTGAATCAGATCCCAAAGTCTTAGGGGTTTGACTCACTGATGTCAGAATTCTGTAGCTCTTTCCATTCTGGCCATAAAACAGACACCAGAGGGAAATTTATGGTGCTTAATCTAACCATATGATTTGGCGATGCAGCCTACAGGGCAGTAATGATGCGTCTTTCCTTCTCTGCTCAGAAATCTGGCAAGTCCCTGGCTTCAAACTGCGAAAGCATGCACAAGTAGTCCGTTATTTCAAAAGCTGTGAATGCCTTTTCTCTAGAAAATCCATTTCCTCTTCAGAAACAAGGGACATTGCGATGGCATAGTTCCCAAAACATGAGGATTAACAGCAGCAGAAATAATGAAAGAAGATTTATGCTTATGGAGAGAAAAGAGAGGAGTGTGTGGTTCAAATTCATCTTGGCAGGCTGTCACCAAAAATGCTAAGGTAGCACCTTCAGTGCTCTCTTGAAAAGAAATGCAGAGATGGCGCCAAACAAGAAATGGCTGGTTCCAAAGAGAAACAGAAACTCCCAAATTGGGAGGAAAAAGCAGCTGGTGACCAATGGTGGAATGGTCCGGGAGTTTCGGTTGTCTGTTTTTTGTTTTTCCAATCTTAAATTCAATTTTCCACATTTCTGCAGCAATTTGGGGGGAAAAATAATCCAAAATTCTACAGCATTTGGGTGAGAATTTCTCCCAATAAGCACATTTTCCCCAATAAGCACATTTTTCTGTGAAGTTTTGACATATACAGATATTTCTCCTAATAAAATGCATTTCTGTATGTTATTAGATTTTTAAAGCTTGCCCACACACGTGCCCTATTATGCTTTCATTGCAAGTAAAAATTACAGAAGTTCAGAGAATGGTGAACCATAAAAATGCAAATGTGGACACCAGTGCAATATCCCACCAAATCACTTTACATGGGATTTTATTTCTCATGAATACTACAAAGAGATGTCTAGATGTTTTAATTAAAAGCGTCATTACACCCGTGAAAGGCTCATTAGAGTTTGGTCTGCTAAGAAGTTTCTTCTTCATCTTCTTAAACAATCTGGGTCATGCTTTCTTTAAAAATAAAGGGACTGCCACCATTTGTTTTGCTTTGTTTTTGCCTGTTCCCCTCAATCTTCAGATGATTTTGGACTCCAACTTTCATCAGCCCCAGCCATCACATCCAGGTAGTGTCTACAGAGGAATATCTGAAGTGCACTACAACCAGACTTCAAAGGGGTTGCTATAACTGCCAATCAACTGATCAGTGGTTACTGCAAGCCCCTTTGAGCCTTGACTATCTGGCCTGCTGGTAGTCAAATAATGTGTTTCAAAGAAAGAGACCAAGATTAGCAATGAAAAATTACCATTGGCAGCTAGATAAAGGGGGATGGGGACTTCTATGTTTTATGTTTCATTTAAGATATCTCTGATTAATAATTATAGGAGTTGACAAAAATGGATTTTATTGGAGATGTGGGCAGAAGTTATGGGTACTGCCATTTTACAAATTGACTCCTATAATGCAAAGTTTGACATATAGTCCGTAAATGGATTTAACATTGTGAGTCTAAAAGAAATGGCTGAGTTGCCTCTTTTCCATATGTACACCACTGATACCATTGGGACTTCACTCACTGGTTTCAGATCCTGTACTATGCAAAGAAATCTTGTCATGAGAGAAAACTAAGTATTTCAGATTATGAGACATATAATAATGGTAACCCTATATCCTTAGATCCCCTTCATGGATCACTGCCTTGTTGTGGTGAAGGGGCTTGAATAACTCCAAGAAGCTATGAGCTATGCCGTGCAGAGCCACCAAAGACAGACAGGTCATAGCCAAGAGTTTAGACTAAATGTGATCCACCTGGAGAAGGAACTGACAAACCACTCCAGTATTTTGCGAAGAAAACTCCATGGACATAAAAAAAGGAGAAGCTTTGAGAAGAAAGTGAGAGTTTCTAAGGCATGCTCTGGTTCATGGGGTCACGGAGAATCGAACACGACTAAGATGACTAAACAACAAACAACAAATATCCTTAGATAAAATAAAACTTGTTGTACATGATTTACAACTCTCCTGGTTTCAAATTATTCCGTTTAAACAACTTCTGGCAGATTCACCCCTTAAATCCAAGCCACCAGATCATTAATCAAGTTTGAAGCACTCTTATTAGATCAATGCCAAAATGGAAAGTGCCTAGTGTTCACTATATATGCAGAATTAGTAGATATTTCCACTTGTCTGTATTTTTCCCCTACCTTGTGTAAAGGCTTCCTTATAATATGGTTCAGAAAGCCTCTCTGGGTTTTCACCTTCTTGTAACCCAAATATGCATGCCACCCATAGTGATTATCAAAACCTTCTAAGTCCAGTAAGTCTGCATTCTGCAATGTCATCTAGTCCTTTAACCAATTTAAAACAAGACAATTCATAATACAATTTCAGATCAGGGAATATCATTCCTCCTCTACTTTTGCTATCTATTAGTAATATGTGTTTGTTTCTAGGTTTTTTATACTGCCAAATGAATTTCAATATATCTTTTTGCCAAGATTTAAAACATCCCATCCCCCCAATCACTGGGATCACTTGGAATAAGAACATCTTGGGGAGCACATTCATTTTTACTGCTGAAATTCTCCCACAGAATAATAAATTCAACCTATTCCATATTTTCAGATCTTTTTTTCCATTTCTTTCCATTTTTTAACAAAATTATCATTGAATAGGTTACTGTTTTTGTTCGTTAGCCAAATTCCCAAATACTTTGTCTTATTTACTATCATTAATCATGAGATTGTTTGTAATTCTTTTTCTTGTACCAACGACTGGGCATATAAGACGACCCCCAACTTTTCCAGTTAAAATATAGAGTTTGGGATATACTCGTATAAGAAATACGACCCGGCGTATAAGACGACCCCCGACTTTTGAGAAGATTTTCCTGGGTTAAAAAGTAGTCTTATATGCAGGAATATACAACACTAGTTTTGTTTTTGTAGTTCAAGATCATAGAGAGCTGCGTCTGAAGCATTTTAATATTTTGTTTTGGTATCTCATTCTTCGGGTTTTTTGCTAATTCTTTTTTATTTTCACTTATCTCCTTCAAAATTTGTTCCATTTTAATATCGGGACATTGTAATATCGGGAGTGTGTGCTTAAAACGGATCAAGAATTTTTTTTTTTATAATGAGTGCTTTAGAAGAAGAAAGGGTTTAAGAAGTAGAGAGTGCTGTATTAGTTATTAATAGAAACATGGAAGGGGGGGAAGGAGGAAGTTGATAGATTAAGAATCATATATGATATTGGTAAAGAAATGTTTTTTTCTGATGTTTTTTGTCTTGTGTTTTTTCTTTGGTTTTGTATCTCTATTCGTTTTTATACATTTCTTCTGTATGTGTTCAAAATGTAATATATATATATATATATATATATATATATATATATATATGTTCCATTTTCCTTTCTTTCTCTCTTCTTTGAATTACATTTTGTTGGATGAAAAAGTCTCAAATCACCACTTTTCCTGCATCCCATACAGTATTTATATCAGTTCCCTGATTTAAATTATTATCAAAATATTCTCTTAAAGTCACCCATGCCTTTTTCTAGTACTTTCTCATAATTCAGAATATTTTCATTAATTCTCCATCATTTTGTTGTTTTTCTTTCTTCTCTTATTTCCAGCTTGGTTGGGTTGTTGTCCGATATTGTTTTTGATTGAATTTCTGCTTTCTTTATCTTCAATAATAAATTTTTCGAAACCCAAATTGCATCTATTCTTCCTGCTGAATTTTTAGCTTCTGCGTAATGTGTAAATTGTTTCTCATTTGGGTGTTTCACTCTCCGTGCATCTTGAAGATTGACATTTTCTACTAGCTGAAGGAATGTTAATGGTAGTCTCCCTTCTTTACTTTCTCTCTGTCGTACTGTCCTGTCCATGTCAAGTGATGTAACACCATTTAATTCTCCCAATAATATGATATATTCATCGCAATAATCCAACAGTTTATCCTCTAATTTTTGATAGAATTCCACCTTCTTTTCATTTGGAGCATAAATTCCAACGATGATTATATCCCCCCTTTGATATACCACTTTTATTGCTTTCATCTTTGAATAAGAGTTCCAAATTTAACCTTGAATTTGCACAAATAACTACACCTCTTCTTTTCAATATCTGAGGAAATAAATTCATCACCTAATTTTTTTTATTAATCAGTACTGCTTCTGCATTTTCTTGTGCAACAACCTGATGGGAATAAGTAAGAGGATATATTAGTTATATTTAATCCTCTACAGACCCACGTGTGAGGGTTAACATGAAGCAAAAATGGCTGCCAGATTTTAAAACGCGGACCTTGCACACAAAGAGCTCCAGTAGCAGAGCATTAAGTCCCATCATTCTTTATTTCCATTCAGCCTTTCTACCCTCAAATGATTTCAAATGACTGAGGTCACAGTCATGCATTTTCTTTTAATCAACAGCAATAATATAATGTAGGTAGAATACTTAGTTGAAATACAGCAAAAGCAGCCTCAGATGCGTGTCTCGGACTGGGAGTTAAGTTGAGGTACAGTGTGTCCGTCTCCTTGTAAGAGTGCAGTGTAAGAGAGAGAGAAAGAAAGGAACAGAAAACAGACTTTACTCCCAGCATGTCAATATCCTTCTTAAACGGTGGTGCCCAGAACTGGACACATAATTCCAAGTGTGGTCTGATCAAGGCAAAATAGAGCAGGACTATTACAACGCAGGTGGCGCTGTGGTCTAAACCACTGAGCCTAGGGCTTGCCGATCGGAAGATTGGCAGTTCGAATCCCCGAGATAAGGTGAGCTCCTGTTGTTTGGTCCCAGCTGCTGCCCACCTAGCAGTTCGAAAGCACATCAAGTGCAAGTACCACTGTGGCGGGAAGGTAAACACTTTTCTGTACACTGCTCTGGTTCGCCAGAAGCGGCTTAGTCATGGTGGCCACATGACCCGGAAGCTGTCTGCGAACAAACACCAGCTCCCTCGGCCTTTAGAGCGAGACGTGCGCGCAACCTCAGAGTCATCCACGACTGGACCTAACGGTCAAGGGTACCTTTACCTTTATTACATCCCTTGAACATGACACTAAACTTCTATCGATGCAACCTAGAATACCATTAGCTTTTCTTTTGCTGCTGCATCACACTGTTGACTCAGGTTAAGCTTGTTGTCAACTAAGGCCCCTAGATCCTTTCCATGTGTACTACTGGAAAGCTAGGTGTCCCCAACTTGGTTCTTCCTGCCAAAGTATAGAATCTATACTATTAAAATTCATTTTGTTAATTGGGGCCCACTTCCCCCATCTCTTTAGGTCAACTTGAATCCCGCGTCTATCTTCTACAGCATTAACTACCCCTCCCATGCATACCCCTCAGATACGCATACACAGTTGTGTGTTGTGTTCTCTTCAGCTCCAGCTCAGTGCATTGCAGGCAGGGTTTCTTCACAAGTTTTTTGCTTTCCTGCCTGTACTCTGGCCACCCAGTCATCTCTTCAAATATATGACCACAGGGCACTTCTCCCATCAAACATCTAGTCAAATAATAACCCCCAGGCCAGTCAGTCTTAATAAAAGACTGAGAAACTGTTTGGGCCAAGATGAAAACAGCTCACGTCAGCTTCCTGTGCTCCAGCTAATCTGTGCCAGGAATCCAGAAGTAGGTTACCAGCCGGCACGAGCAGAGCACTCAGCTGCTCTAGGAAATGATGCTGCTGTTGCTATTTCCCATTGAAGCAATGCATTGAACCATAGTGAGGCTGCATTCACATGGCAGTTTATCACATTTTCACAATATTTCTGTAACATAATTCCCACGTTGCATTTGAGCTTTCACATTACGTAAAAGCCACTTCTGCAACTACAGTCATACCTTGGAAGTTGAATGGAATCCATTCCAGAAGTCTGTTCGACTTCCAAAACATTCGGAAACCAAAGTGCGACTTCTGATTGGCTGCAGGAAACTCCTGCAGCCAATTGGAAGCCACAGAAGCCACGTCGGACATTCGGCTTCCAAAAATAGTTCACGAACAGGAACAGTCACTTCCAGGTTTGCAGTGTTCGGAAGCCAAAAAGTTTTGACTTGCAAGGCGTTCGGGATCCAAGGTATAGTGGAAATAGTGCAAGTTTAGAGCTCATTTCCATTTTACTTGCAAACTTTCATATTACTTGCTTCTTTCACACTGCGGAATCTATTGTGCTATGGAACTGTGGTTTTTTGCCCAACATACTGGCATATCTGGCTGAATTTCATTCATACCAGTGGAAATAGTGTGACACAATAATGAATGTCATTGGACAATGCTTCACCCCCCCCCCTTTCCACACATGTTACCCCAGGATTCCCAATGAAAATGGCAGATAATGAGGCATAGATTAATGCAGCTGGGATGAAGATAACATCCTATGCCAAAGGCACCGGTGGCTACCATAAGTAGATGCAAGAGGACCAGAATGTGAGATGGCAGGTGGGGGTGGGGAGAAGAGCAAGGCAAAAGAGCATCAGTGGGAGCTGTCATTGTTGTCAGTATAGCCCAGCTATAAGTGATGGGTGAAAATATCCCTCTTGATTTGCAGAGCAGAATTAGCCTTTTCAAGGGCTTTCAGAGAGAATCCTGGTGAAACTAACAAGCCTTTTCTAGGAGCTCTCTAAAATCTGCCAGCCCTCTCTGCACCACCACCAGCCTTCTTTGTCCTTGTTATCCCTGTCCTTTCCCAAACTTGTCATGCAAGTAGGAAGAGGAGGAGATCTGGCAACAGGGAAGGCTGTGGATAGCGAAAAATGCATTTCCCACTTCCAAGTGTCTTGAGGTCAACTTGGAAGCTTTCAGCCCTTCTCAGAATCCCCCATCACCACCAAGAGCTGAGATCTGCAGTTTTTAATTCCTCATGCTTCAGTGATGCTGGAGGAAGTAAACTCTGCAGGTGCTTGCCACTCTTGCACAGCAATTGAGGCTTCTGTTGTGTGTATGTTAATTTTATTTATTTCACTTATGCAAAATATGCAAGTTTTGCAGAAGAGAAGAAGTAGAGAAAAGGGTGGTGGAGAGACACGTATCAAAGAATTAACCCATGCAGTTACTCTGGCTAATATCCTGCAACAATCAGTTTATATTACAGCTTCTTGTATAACTCCTGCAAACCAACCCAAATCTACATATTTTCCCCTTCAAAACACTGTGACCCTATAAGGTTTAACTATGGCATTTGCTCCCACAAGAGGTGGCCACTGACTTAGATGGCAGTAAAGGCAAATCAGACAAATTCATGGAGGGAAAGCCTATCAGTGACTACTAGGCCTGATGGTTGAGTATAATAATAATAATATTTGTACCCCGCCCATCTGGCTGAGTTTCCCCAGCCACTCTGGGCGGCTTCCAATCGAATATTAAAACAATATAGCATTAAATATTAAAAACTTCCCTAAACAGGGCTGCCTTCAGATGTCTTTTAAAAATAGGATAGGTGCTTATTTCCTTGACATCTGTTGGAAGGGCGTTCCACAGGGCAGACACCACTACCGAGAAGGCCCTCTGTCTGGTTCTCTGTAACCTCACTTCTCGCAATGAGGGAACCACCAGAAGGCCCTTGGCTCTGGATCTCAGTGTCTGGGCTGAATGATGGGGGTGGAGACGCTCTCTCAGGTATACAGGACCGAGGTGCCGGAACTCACCATAAACCTCCCTTGTTCTCTTATAATGACAAGGGCACCCACCTGAAAGTTTTGGCTGGGAAAAGTCCTTCATGCATGAGAGAGCACTGTGTGCTCAGGTTCTGCTTGTGGGACACCAAGAGGCACCTGGTAGGCCACAGTAAGAACAGGATGCTGGACGAGATGGACCTTTGGCTTATTTGCTTATTCCACCTTTCCTAATTTGTAGCAGGCAGCCTTATGCTGCCCTAGGCCAAAATGAGATTTGCTGCTCCAGTTATTACCAGTCACCAGCAAAAGCTCTTAGTGTGCTAACTAGACCCTGTGCATGTTGTCACTGTGGAGACAGTGCAGCTGCTCCGTGTGGTGCAGTTGCTGATAAATCAAGGTCGTTACTGCACCAAAGGGAGAGAAGATAAAACCCCAAGGAAAGGCATCTGATGTGAATTATCTCTTAGAGGCTGATGCAGCTCTACATCTTCCTGAAGCACTTGCCTATGCTAAGCTGCACCACCCTGCCGACAGCCATTAATCCAAAGTGCTCCCCTGGAAAGCTCCGACCAGACAGAGTCAATTTTTCCCCTTTGCTGACAAGGCAAATCCTCCCTCCCTCCCTCTGTTTTATTTATATATATATATATATATATATATATACATACATACAGCAAGTAGTGCAGAATTCTGCAGAGACACCGAGCAGATTCACCACGTCTAACGCTTACAAGGATGATAGACAATCGTGGCATCCCTCCCACCCCACATCTCAGGCAAGAGACATTATCACAATATGAGAGGAACAGTGCTGGTAAGGGGGAGTGGCGTAGAGGAATGGGGTGTTCCCCTGTGGGTCTCGTGGACCATATAAAGAGCAGTAGGCGTTGTGGGTAAGAACTGTGGAGCCACCTGCCTGACACTGGCATTGCTGCCAATTTCCTAGACTGGGATGGGATGGGCCAGGGCCAGAGTGGCTCTGTTATCACACCTACACAACCCCAGTTTTGCCATCACCATCCAGGTATGTTGCAACAATACTGGTGTTAGGAGGGCAGAGCTGTGTGTGCCATGGGGGCCTCCACTGAACTTCAGGCGTGACAGGCAGTAAACTAGACTGCTGCCTTAGAGGACGCTATACCATCACCAATGTTGGAGGTAATGGTGAATTACTAGACTGGGCAATGTGGAACAGGTGTAGTGGTTTAGCAGACCCTCCAAGTGTCCCTTTTTCCCAGAGACTTCTCTGATTTAGAGAAGCCGTCCTGGTTTCTGATTTGATCCCGGAATGTCCCACTTTTCCTTAGGATGTCCCTGTTTTCAATGGAGAAATGTTGGAGGGTATGGAGTTATCCCACCCCTGAGCCATTTGAAGGCAGCCTATACAGTATAGGAAAGCTTTTCAGTGTTTGGTGTTTTATTATGTTTTTATATATGTTGGAAACTGCCAAGTAAGATGTGTCGGGTATAAATAGTAAAATTATCTTTATGGAATGGAACGTCCCTATTTTCATAGGAGAAATGTTGGAGGGTATATTCTAGGCTCAAAGACCTATTACCATTTACCTGTTTTCTAGGCCCAGTGATCCATCTCCTATGGAGTGGCGGTGAACACTGCCCTCTACCACACAGAGATGTGCATTTGTGTGGTTGTGTGAAGTTCCTACAAAGAGAAAAATGAACAACTGTATATAACAAGTGTGCAGCCTGCAAACAAATAATACATGAGACAAATAGCATAACTCAATCAAGAGCGGACAAGGAACAGAAAAAGAAAACTTCTCAGAGTATTAGTCAGATTTAGCACAACCTCTCCACAATGATGAATGAGTTCCTGGCAGATGAGAGAACCTTGTATTATTATGAAGGTAAGAAATAAATTGAAACCAAACCTCATCAAAGTGGTCTCTTTTAGAAGCACCCCATATCACATGGAGAGGATGAGTAAGTCATTCTTGAAAGAGCAATATTCCAAACTTTGCAAAATCAGGAATTTCTGGGATAAGACGTTGGGGGCTTCCAGTGTCCCAATATTGACATCCTGGCAATCCCTAAACTAAAAAGATCAGTCTTTTGAGAGACAGCTGGGTTTACATCACATTCCAGGGACAGCAACACTAAAGCAGGGACTGCTAGTAACCTTTTGCAAGCAGGCCTGTGCAGGGGGCAGGAAGCAGCTGGGTATACCTGCCGCAGGTTTTGGAGGGCTAAGTTGGCCAGGGGGCCCTACTAATGGCCAGATACTTTTTCATTTGCATTTATAACCTTTTTCTAACAAAATTCTCACCCCGGGCCTCATACAAGCTTTGTAAGAGCCTGCTGGCAAGTACTGCAATCTCAGATATTGTGGTGAAGACCTTTGTCCAGAAGGGGCACAGTTTGCACAGAAAGGGAGCTGGGAGAATGCTGTGGAAATTTGATGGCAAGGCTGGGGAACCTCAACACGAGGGGTCAAAATGTATTGTACTGAACTTGAATGGCTCCCCTGGAGGTACTGGGCATGACTTCCTGGAAGACTTGGAACTTTTTTCACAGATTAGGCTCATTTAACGAAGAATAAACAAGAGATTAATAGCTAACCTCAAAACATGAACTCTGCAAAGTTGTCCATCATCAGGGTAAAAGATGAAAAGATATCCCCATGTGCTGCATTGAAATAGTAATATGTTATTCCAGCATCCTCAATGCAAATAAATAAGCAGATTAATCTGATTCTGACACTTTAAATACTGGGTTCCTCCTATCTACAGCTGGTAGGAAGAAAGAAAAATGGGCTTTGGGGGAGCCGTTTTTAATAAATTCATGTGGTGAGTACTCATATCAATGTTCCTTTGAAACACACCTTGGGTTGTAGGAGGAATCCCAAACAGCAAGGAAGAGAGCTGAATGTTAAGATGCTCAGAGGGAGCTGTTAACCCAGCAAGGGTTCAGAGGAGACTGGGAGATTTATGCCTGTTCCTCCTCTTCCTGGTAGGTTATATCCCTCCATCTGAGTTGACCCTTCCTTCCATGGAAACTCCAGGCAAGTGAGCCTTCTGGCAGTCAAAATGGGTATTCCTATGGCAACTCTGACCTTCCCACTAGGTCCACTGCCAATTTAGCTCTTGAGGTCCTGATAGAAGGGATGAAGCAAGAGGTTTGGGGACCAATGCAAGGGACCTGGAAGTGTCTAGGCAAGACATCTACTGGGGCTGCCTTGGGACTAGAATAGGTCCTCTAGGTCCTTGGCTACAAACTGGGGTTATTTGTGGTGTCTGAAGCCTCCTCCTACTTTAGGCAGATATAAATTAAATCAATCAGTAAGATGTCTCCTGAGGTCTGGATCAGGCAGGATCCTTATAAAGTACTACAAGATAATGTATGTGAAGTACTATGAATAATAGTAAAAACACACCATAGTGATAGTTTTCTTATTTAACTCAGAGGTGAGGAACCTCAAGTCAAGGGACCAAATGCAACACCCCCCCCCCCCAGGTCTCTCTATCTGGCACTCAGGATTTTCCCCAGGCTACACCTTCTCCTCTGCCACATTCCACCCCCACCCTCTTCACCACTCCTATTTTGTATCCTCCTTGGATGCTTTAGTGTGTCTTTGAACTCTGATGATGCTACTTGCTTTCCTGGATGGAGGGCAGAAATGTTGTCTGAGTGCATGTAGGAACTAGCCTACTGAACAAAGCTTTTCTTTTTTTAAAAAGTTGCCCCACCTACTTCTGCCTCTGGCCCCACTTACCACTGTGCCCCTCAGTCTGAAAAAGCCCCCCTACTCCTGATTTAACTCAATGCACAGCAGATCTGTTTCAAATGTCCAACAACATTTCAAAGCCTCTGTGTTGTGTGAGCACTAAATCTGTGTTCCACCTACACAGCCCCACAGATAGCAACTTAACTTAAACACCAAGAAAAACTCAATAAGTGCCAAAGATGTTCCATCAATGCAACAGAAGGTGTGTGATGAGCTCATTTGCATGTTATATAAGCAAGTCTTTAGTATCACCGAAAATCCCAACTGTGGACCACACTCACCCAAGCAGGCCAGTAGACTTTCCCCTAATCTGTTTATTCAGTGGAATGAGAGCTTGATAAAGCACATCAAGCTTTAAAGCTGTGGGATATATCCAGCTTCATAAAACCAGCATGTTTTAACTCTAATTAATGTATGAAGGGGTTGAGACCATAGAGTAAGCTGTCCTGCCAGGCTTGGCTAGGTCACACCCCTTATCTTGGGAGCAAAAGTTACCAAGCTCTTTTTAATATCTTTTTCCACCATGTGAACCAATCAGTAAGAATGTCTGGGCTGGTTGCTCCAAGCCCTGACCATGAGGCTTTATATTGTCACCTCTGTATTTCTATACAAATAATTTAGAAACGTTTACCAACTTTGAAACTAAATTGTACTGCCTGTCTTTTCTTGCTATATGGAAAAGCACACGAATCTGACCTTAGAAAAGTTTTAAGTAAAGTGCTTTCTATGCTAAGGGGAAGTGGGAAGCTTTGGATGCAACATAGAAGGGGATATTTTAAATGACTATATTTCTATGTTTTACTTTGCTACAGGTTCAGTGATTTGAAATCTCTCTCACCAAAGCATACTTACCTCAGAACGGGCACTAGGCATTCTGGAAATTCACATTTTATTATTTAACCAAATTATTACTAGAATACCAACAAAAGCAGAGAGGCTAGTTCAGTTCATCCCAAATGAAATGCATAAGCAGCAGCATTAAAATGTCTTAGCTTGATGAGTTTTGGAGGGACGGTTGTGAAGGTACCATTGTTGCTAGATAAAGAAATGAGAATGAATCATTTTAGTCTCTAATGAAAATAATTTCAATTTACTCTGTGTATTATCCACAAACATGTTTCTGAGCACACAGAGCCACAGGCCGCTCAAGCTGTTTTTGTTTTATTTTTTCAGTACAAGGAAAAAGAAAAGGGGTCTATACTGTATATTTTCTCTCATGGCCATGGAAAATCTATTTTGACAGAAGGCATTGGGTGAAAAATGGAAGTTGTTTATATTTCATAGGAATAACAGAGAGCAAGAACAAATAAATTTGTATTTGTTACTAGGAGACATATTGAAATATTATTACATCTCACATTATCTTCCAGCAGACAATGCATTTTACTGTTTCACTCTAAGTAATATCTGCATTTCTGTGTATATTAACACATAAGAATTATTTTAGCATTTTAACACTCATGGCTTCCCCCAAAAGAATTCTGGCAACTAAAGTTTGTTAAGGGTACTGAGAGTTGTTAGTAGACCCTGAACAAACTACAGTCCCCAAAATTATTGGGGGGGGGCATGACCATGATAGTGGTAAAGGTAAAGGGACCACTGACCATTAGGTCCGGTTGTGACCGACTCTGGGGTTGGGCGCTCATCTTGAGTTATTGGCCGAGGGAGCCAGTGTACAGCTTCCAGGTCATGTGGCCAGCATGACTAAGCCGCTTCTGGTGAACCAGAGCAGCGCACAGAAACACCATTTACCTTCCCGCTTGGAGAGGTACCTATTTATCTACTTGCACTTTGACGTGCTTTCGAACTGCTAGGTTGGCAGGAGCTGGGTCTGAGCAACAGAAGCTCACTCCGTCACGGGGATTCAAACCACCGACCTTGATTGGCAAGCCCTAGGCTCTGTGGTTTAACCCACAGCGCCACCCACATCCCTGTACAGGTGTTCATTAAGTGTTTGTTGTGGATGTGACCATATCAGGTCAATAGCTAGTTAATTAAGTTATCTGAAACTAAGTATTATCCTGTGAACAAATAATTTTTGAAGGTGACCCAGAAACTACAACTAATCCAGAATACAGCAATTAGACTGGTGACTGGGAGCGGCCGCCAAGACCACATAACACCGGTCTTGAAATACCTACATTGGCTCCCAGTACATTTCCGAGCACAATTCAAAGTGTTGGTGCTGACCTTTAAAGCCCTAATCGGCCTCAGTCCAGTATACCTGAAGGAGTGTCTCTACCCCCATCGTTCTGCCCGGACACTGAGGTCCAACGCTGAGGGTCTTCTGGTTGTTCCTTCGCTGAGAGAAGCCAAGTTACAGGAAACCAGGCAGAGGGCCTTTTCTGTAGTGGCACCTGGCCTGTGGAACACCCTCCCACCAGATGTCAAAGATAAAAACAACTACCAGACTTTTAGGAGACATCTAAAGGCAGCCCTGTTTAGGGAAGCTTTTAATGTTTGACAACTTTTTTTTTAATGTTTGACAACTATTTTTATATTTTGTTGAAAGCCGCCCAGAGTGGCAGGGGAAACCCAGCCAGTTGGGTGGGGTATACATAATAAATTGTTGTTATTATTATTAGCATTGTGTTATGAACACTCTCCTTTTTCTTCCTCATTTTTGTAATTTATCTTTGAACAACGAAAGGAAGAAAATGGCCAGCAGAGAGTGGCGAACCACCTCTCACCCTTCCTCAATTCCTGATTGCAGTCTCCAGGCTCTGCTTTTTTCAGTTCATCGAAGCAACCAAGGGAAATTACACAGAACTTTATGTAGCTTCTGGTTTTGACTGAGATTCTGTAAAGAAGCCTCCAGCAACAGCTATTTGATAAGGCCATCTCAAGAGACAACATAACTCTTCACCCTTTCTGCCCAGCCAACTGCCTCCCCATCTGTCTGTATCTTTAATCTCCTTTCCTTAATTTATTAGCTCACAGCACATCAAGAAGTGACGGCAAAGGTCATCTCTCTCCTCAGCTGCTTTTGATTGGACACATTTGTCTTTCCAGTGACAGCCCGTCAAATGTCAAACATACTCCTGATGGAATGAAAGTTGGTTTTGACACAACTGGAGCTTTTGGGGAACAGAACAAAATAAATCAGCCATGGTATCTTTTCCAGTTAATTTTTTTTTTTATATGGACGCTGCTGAGGAAAAAGATTTACTCAATCTTCTTTTCATTTCTTAACAACAATCCATTTTGTCAAGCACATATAACCATCAAGCAGTGGGCCACCTTTATCACATTCACCATCAAGCCTGTCTTAAAGAAATAATCATAACATAGCGCCTAGCTTGCTTGTTTGCTCCCAGCATATATCTCCTACCTTTCTTTTTTTTGATAGAAAAATTCAAGGAGATTGTCCTCTCCCTACAAACAGAATCCTATAATTTCTGTTTTAGATGCATCTATTCAGTAGCCCCACCCATTTATTGAATTACCTCCTTAATTTGTTCCAAAGGGTTAATTGGTAGAAAAAAAAGTAACATTATGTCATCTGCATATACTGTATTACAATACTGATTTCTTCTGCCCACCTTAGTTCCTCTTATCTTCTGGTCATCTCTTATTGCTAAAGCCAGACTTTCTTTAAAGGCTGTAAATGGTGGTGGTGCAATGGCAGGTGGAGGGGAGACTTGCTACCTTGTCCTTCTCCCGAGGCACTAAAATGTCTGGGAACTGAGAATCCACTTTGGAGCTTGCATTGTTTTTTTCATTCTTCTCCTCGCCGCCCCACTGCCTCCCCTGTCACATCATCCTGTTTAGATTTTGGAGGCATCTTTCCAGGTTAGATTTGTTCTCCCAAGGATGGATAATTCTACACACACACACACACACACACACACACACACACACTTATTTTAAGCCTCAACCTTTATTTCCCCAGGTGCTATTATCACTTTGCACAGTTACAGCTCCTACCTTCACTCTAGGCAATTTGATTGGCAGAACATCAGCCGCAACTGAAGCAACCTTTAGTGGAACATTTAATGAGCCCCACCATGACCCTAAATTAAGATGAATACTTTTTGAAGAACGGCACAGCTAAGAGACAAAAGAACATCTTTGGTGCGCTCTCTCTCTCTCTCTCTCGTGTGTGTGTGTGTGTGTGTGTGTGTGTGTGTGTGTGAGAGAGAGAGAGAGAGAGAGAGAGAGAGAGAGAGAGAGAGAGAGAGAGAGTTAAAAATTGAGGAAATGGGAGAGGGGAATCACAGTGGCCTCTTTCTGTCAGCGCTCCTGAGCTCACACACTTAATTTCTCCCCCACCGCTACACCTGCTTTCATCTGTGCAAAACACTATTGCTGAATGTGTCTCACTCTTGATCACCATAGCTGCCAAGTTATCCCTTTTTTACAGGGATTTTCCCTTATGCTGAATAGGCTTCCTCGCGAGAAAAGCGAAAACTTGGCAGCTATGTTGATCACCCCCAGGTGACAACCCTGTGCCTTCATGCTCATTTCACTTTTTGACCCAGTGCTTGCACTTCCATTTTTCTCTAACAAACTCGGCACCATTTGTTCCCCAAACAAACAAAACAAAACAAACAAAAACCAGCACTGAGTATACAGAAGACCCTATAAGAAAAGAAGGGCTCCACAGCTTTCATTACATGCATGTCTACAGCAATAGAAGTTATTAAGACAGTGATGGGCATCCTCCAGCACATGGGACTAATTACTTACTTACTTACTTACTTACTTACTTACTTACTTACTTATTAGATTTCTACCCTGCCTTTCCTCCCAGAAGAATCCAGGCCAGCAAACATCAAAACCTTAAAGCAGTACAATTGAATTAAAATAAAAGCATATTATTGCATGCCAGTCCAATCTCTGAGCAGTGTGAGATTCCAGGGGTTCCAGGTACTTACCAGGGTTTGAGTTTCCTTTGGAATGGGGGACAGTGGAGACTGTAGTGTCTTTATGATATTTGGTTTATTGACACATATATACAACCTGAGCCTACAATGGAGGGGTTCACAGCATCAACACCCCAAGAGGGTCTTGCTTCACCCATAACCACAGCCTTGGATGTCAGCAGAAATCAGGCATGTCTTTCCTTGACAGGCATGGAATGACCAGCTTAGCCTCTTCGCATGCTTGGGTGAACAGCCATATCCTAGCTGACCTCTTGCTATATTTTACCTTATGAGACTCCATGACCTGGACTACATGTAGGAAGTTGGAAGCAATAAATCTCTGAATAGCAGAATACTCAAGTAGTAGGTTTGCATATACTATAAAGCATATACTATAAAGGTTTGCATATACTATAAAGGTATAGGGGATTTGTAACGCTCCAAAAATTGCTGGACTATAACTACCCTCATCCCTGACCATTGACTATGCTGGCTGCTGCTGCTGGGAACTAGAGTCCAGCAACACCTGGAGGGCCACAGGTTCCCCACTCCTACTATAAGTGTCTGTTTAACAAGGTAATACTGTCTTCTACCCCCACCCCCATCTCTAGAAGTAGATGTTCAATGAAAAAATGGACAGTATGAACTTAATGGGGGGAATAAGAGATCTCCAAGACCTCATTATGGAACCAGTGACATATTTCATTCATGTTGGAAAATGTCAATGCAAACATTTCCCTGGTTGTCGCTGGTTTGTTTTTGTTTTTCTTACAAAAAAAATATTTTTTTGCAAGCGCTGCCAACAGTGTAAGCAAATCTTAAATGATTACTTGTCAGCAAGCTTATAATTTTACTGCTATGGACATTGCAATAAAAATTGCAGCAACTCCCACCAATGGCATCCCTGACTTTTCCATTTTGGCGTCCTGAAAGCCTTTGTGGATCTTTACCACCACACAATATTAAATAAATAAATAAATAAATAAAATAAAACAAACAAGTTGCCAATTGGCTTTTGTAATGGCATAAGCTTAATATCTATGGCTCTGTTCTGCAAACAGAATAGGCTTTAGAAGGTTTTTCCTAAATGCCATGTTCAACCACAGGAAAACTGGGCTTCATTTAACTCGAAGCACTTTCTGTTAGACAGCGACAGAGGCAGCCATGTTTATTTGTTCACTGCCCCATTGGGGAAGGGGCACAAGGCCATTAGTCATAAGTTCTTCCATGCAGCAAAACAAAGCAGATGGTTGTGGGTATCACAAACTGTTCACAGTAAACTTTATAATGGTTGCATTTATACTTCCAGGCAGTGCTTCTTTTCTGGGGGGGGGGCATGGGGGTATGCATACCCCTAAACATTTTGTGAATCTTTGTATTTTTGTCCATTTACTGTATTTATTTTTCTTGAGTCAAAAACCCCCACTGCTTCCAGGGAGAAGAGCTTGTGGGGTTTTCTGTGTCAGGTGCCAAAAGAACTGGGCTGCCCTCAGGTGCTATGCACCTTGACTTGGGAATGGGTGCTATTCTCATGTTACCCCTGGCTGTTGCTTAGTGACAGAGCATATACTTGACAAACAGAAACCACCAGCTCCCATCTCTGGCACTCCAGTTTTGAAACAGATCAGGTGGTAGAGAGAAAGGTCTCTATCTAAGACCCCAATAGAGCCACTGTCCGTCAGACTAACCAATACTAGGCTAGATGAGCAAATAGCCTGCCTGGTAAGGCAGCTTCCTAAGTTCCCATTTACACAACAAAAGGGATCTGAGCCTTTACACAGAAATACCAGTACAGTGGTGCCTCGCAAGACAAATTTAATTCGTCCCTTAAGTCGCTTAGTATAGCGAAAAATTCGTTTTGCGAAGCAGCTCCCATAGGAATGCATTGAAGTGCAGTTTCCCATAGGGTGCCTCGCAAGACGAATAAAAAAAAAGTTGTCTTGCAAGGCACCCTATGGGACGAAAAGAATTAGTCTTGCGAAGCGCGCCATAGGAAACTTTGTCTTGCGAATCTCCATTGAAATCACAAGACACATTCATCTTGCAAAAATTTTGTCTTGTGAGGCATTCGTCTAGCGAGATACCACTGTATAAACTGACTCACTCTGTGATCATCATCTGAAGCCCTTCTTCAAGTGCCTCCTCTACATGAGGTCCAAAGGGTGACAACACGAGAACAGGGCTTCTTTGTAATGGCTCCCCATAGTGGTGCCAGGCAAAAACGTTCCTCTTCAACCAGGCCTTTGACTGATTAATATTCTACAGCCTTTTAAATGTGTTTGTGGGAGGGAGGGTTATTGTTTTATTGTTCCTGTTTAACTATTTATTTGTGCTTTTATCTTGTGTTTTTATCTTGTGAACAATCTTGAGATCTTTTGATGAAGGGTAGAATGATGATGATGATGATGATGATGATGATGATGATGATGCAGGAAGTTGCCTTATCTGAGTCAGTCCATAGTTCCATCTAACTCAGTATTGCTTTCCAGGATTTCAGACAGGAGACATTCCCAGTTCTAACTGGAGGGCAGAGGATTGAACATGGGACATTCTGTATGCAAAGCAGATGCTCTATGCCTGAGCTGCAGCAGGACAAAAGACTCAGCTTGTACATTTTGAAATGTATTGATGAAGAACCTGATAGATCCAAAACACCTTGGATTATAAACATTTTGACATTAAACTGTTTCTTCTGCCTCCTAAGAAGAGGGCAAGCAACCCCACCCACTTTGAGACTGAGGCTCTGGGGAAAGGGAGAGTCAAGAGTTAGACCATGCCAGGAGCACAGGAAGGTGAGGAAACAGACTGCCTGTTGTTGTTTAGTCATGCGACTCTTTGTGACCTCATGGACCAGAGCACACCGGGCACTCCTCCCGCAGTTTGGTCAAACTCATGCCACCCAATTCCCATCTGCCCTGATTCAGTGGGTTTTCCTGGGGGAAACCAGCAGGTGAACAGAAATGTGGATGAGCCCTAGGAAACAAAACTTAGGTTAAAGCACAAACCTTACAGATAAACTTTACAGAAAAAGAATACAGCAGCTGATTTAGAGATGAATTGGTCAGATATACCGGTATGGACAAGTATATGTGCCCACTTGCTCCCATCACCAGCTCTGTGGTGACTTTTGCAGAAGTGGCAAAATTCTTCAAGGTGCAGTGGGAGCCAAAACAGCTATGTGAAACCTAACAAGATCAGTGACTGCAGAATATAGTGTCTGTTGGGGGTGCGGATAAAAAAACTAGGAGGGAGGTAGAATGGAATGGAGTAACATGAACAGAAGCACTTCACACTGCAACATTTTGTTGTGGGATCATCATAATCATCTCCTCCTTCAGCTTCCATCCAGACATACAGGTGCTCCTCCTGAAATACAGAGGGTGAAACCTAAATCTCCCCTGTTTGCATTTCATGTTGTTTAGTCATTTAGTCGTGTCCGACTCTTCGTGACCCCATTGATGCAAATCCAAACTTACCCTGGAAACAGCACTTACTCGCTTGTACGGTGCATCTGCCTGCAGAGGTTACGGGCACTTCAACCACTGTAATTGTTCCTTTCCTTTCATTAGCCTCCAGTTTGCCCTAAACATTTTAAGAGGAAGAAAGATTCTAATAATTTGCTTGAGCAAATTAATTCCTCAAAGAGCTTTGCTTACCAGTAAGCCTGAGTGTTGAGCTCATGCCAGGAACAGCGTTTAGGAAGGGACAAATTCAGCAAACGGCTTACTTCTCTCTCTCTCTCTCTCTCTCTCTCTCTCTCTCTCTCTCTCTCTCTCTTTCTATGTATCTATCTATCTATCTATACACACACACATATATATATCACTGAAGAGGAACATCATAATATTTAGAGCTGGGAAGCACAAGTGCTCCCACCTGCCATGATAATATCAACAGTAAATTGCTCCCTGGGTCATAAACTGGGGCAATGGCTGAATAACAATGTTATGCGCCTGCTAAGAAAGAGATGCTTTTTCATTTATGTAGAACAGGGGTGGCCAAATCCGAAGAGACTGCGATCTACTCACAGAGTTAAAAACTGGCAGTGATCTACCCCCTTTTGGGGTGTTCAGGTCAAAGTTGTTTAGGGAGGAGGAAAGCCCTGTTTTTAGGGGTTCAGGTCAAAGTTGTTGAGATTTTTTAGGAAGGAGGAAGGTCCATTTTTAGGGGTTCAGGTCAGAGTTGTTGAGCTTTTCTGAGGTGGGAAGAAAGCCCTGTTTTGGGGGTGAAGGACTAAAATGTTGAGCATTTTTAGGGGAGCCAAAGTTGTTGAGCTCCTTTGGAGGGAGCCAGTGATCTACCAGTGATCTACCACAGACGTCCAGTGATCTACTGGTAGATCACGATCTACCTGTTGGACATGCCTGATGTAGAACATAGCAATGGGGATGGACTGGTGGGAGTGCCAAAGAAGTGCCTCTACACTCCTACAGCAGCTTTTGCTGAATTTCAAATATATATATATATTATTTTATTTTATTACAAAATTATGCATGGCATGGAGAATGTTGTTTACCTCTGTAGGGAGAGAGACAAGGGAAATGTATGCTTGTTAATTCTCCTTGATCTCTCAGCAACTTCCTAAAGCATCAACTGTGGTATCCTTCTGGAGCTGTCTGAGTTGGGGGTGGGCAGCACCTCTTTGCAGTGGTCCCAGTTTTACTTGGATGTTAGTTTTTTGTTGCCATCCAATTCATGCTGCTGCAAATCTGCTGGATCCAAGATTCAAAGGTGACAATATAAGTGATGATAGCACTGTTACTGCATTTGAATGGATTACACAACAAGCATCACATTTAGGACTTGATGTTGGGAAGGTACTTTCAAATGTTGCAGAATATAGAACATCTTCAGGGATTTGGTCCAGGAATGCAATCTGGGATTCTGCCAAACATATTCCTCCTGCAACATGGTGGCAAGGTCTTTGTACAACACAGCCTCTGACTCCTCTTGCTTCTCACCTTCTTCAGATTCTTCCATCTTACTGCAGCCTGTGAAAGAACCTGGTCTATGTTTGGAAACACTCACACTAAATCAAGAAATAAGCTGGCATGTGAAAGGGTAGCGAAGCTTGTTTCAATCCAAGCAAACCTTCAGTTTTTAGAAGTCCATAATAACTGTGATAATGACACACAACAGAGTAGATGCAGAAGCAGAGAGTGAAACTGATACTGATCTTTACAGCTCAGAAAATGATTCTGATTAAATTTCATGCCCATTCATTGAAACTTTGTCCCACTTCCTTGTTCAGTTCTTTTTATGAGAAAGTGGTTTTTTTTAATGCTGTGGAGAGGAAATACGAATAAATGTTACTTCTGGATTTCTAAAAATTGTTTTGCGGATTTTTTTTGATTTTTTTTTGTTCCACATAAACTAGTAAACAGTTCAGAAGATTGTTGCTCCATTTGTTACAAATACAAATAAATATTATTTTAAAAGTAAATTATGTTTGTAATAATTGTTTGGATACACTATATTTTTAATATGCTAGTTGTGATAATTTTATGCCCATTAAAATTGTCCATAGCTATATTTTATGTTTCTAAAGTAACAGAATGACTTTCAATCTGAAAAAGAAAAAAGAAGTGCTAATGTAGCATTTATTTCAATTTTTCCAAAAAATTCTGTTTTTTTCTGGAAATTTTACATCTCTACTTGCAAAAGAAGGAAATGGCAGCCAACTGAATTTGGATGGACTTTACAGCACAACCCATAAAACGCAAGTGTGCCAGGTACTGCAACACCTGCTGTGTGGATGGATAGTCAGCAGAAAGGCTGGTCGTGAGCTGAGCCCTGAAGGCCAAAAAGTCCATCCAGGACTTCTTATAGGCCTCAAAGTGGAAGGAGAAATAGATGTCACTACTCCCTGCAAGACTAGCTGCTGCCAAGGTTCCAAATTGAGAAAATAAAGTGCCCGAAGAATCGAAGGCCTTGGTTCCTTCACTAGTATCCGAAGGGCCATGAACCTCAAAAACAGTAGAAGAAGTGGAAGGGCCAGGCTGAGAAACCACCTGCCTTGCACAATGTTGAGCAAGGGACTCCATTTCCAAATTAAATCTGGCCAGAGCCTCAGGATCCGAACCCAGATCAGCCACAATTGTAGATAAACCATCCAGTGAATGCTGGGGCAATGCTGGCAAAGGCGCCGAGCGCAAAGCCTGAGATGGGCCACGGATTACCCTTTTTGAAGGAAGCGCCAGACTCGGATTGCGTTTAACAGGCATCACGATTCATAATTAATTTTAAATTGGCAAAATTGCAAAATAAAATTCTATTGCAGTCCGCAGCTAAAATTTGCAAAAGATGGTGGCCGTGCCAAATCAAAATGGCGCTCCCACCAAAACGATACCAGCAACATCCCCCAGAAGAAGAGGTACAATGGTGGTCTCGCTGAAACCAATCAAGGGGAGGGGGGTATCCCGAAGGTTGGCAAAATCCCACTCCAGGCCCCCGAAATCCAATTCCAAGTAGGTAGTTGCGAGAGGGGACTCTCCTCTATTTTAAATGGGGTGGCTGCTGCAAACCCCTACGCTGCAACCGCAAATATGGGAATCGAGCCACTGCGCGCAGCCATCCAGCAAGGGAGGCAGCTGCAAGCTCAGAGGGCTCAAGGGCCGAAGCCCCTCAAAAGCAGCAGGAAAGGCGGGGGGCAGTAAAAGGATCGGCGGGACGAGGCATTAAACTAATAAAAGGGGGAAATAGGGAAGGTCATAAATAATGAAAACAGATCACCGTAATCGGTAGAAAGGTCTCTCAGCAGTGGGCACGATGCTGGTGTTCCGATGCACTGACCAAGAGAGAAAGCTCAGGGTCACGTGCATTGGCATATATAGATCCCTTGATCCATTTAGCTAGAGTCTCCCCATTGGTCAGATTCAACCCGGCATCAAGGGACCTACCAATCGGGTGTTGGGGCTATCCAATCGTACCCACGCACAACACAAGGGTTAGGTTGCCAGGCCTCACCGCAACACGTGCCCTCTTTGAGGGAGGACACGATTTGGCGAAGAAATATTCCAAGAAATATGCCTTCTTACATCCCTTTTATTATCCCACTAAAGAAAATCATGTGGCAGCAAAGCCATTCACACTGATTCATTCAAGCTTTCAAGTATCCCATAATACCGAAGCATTAGTCTGTACTGCCATCACGGTCAAGCCAGTTGCTCTATTGTTTTTTTAATCAGAAAATCTCTGTTAGGTGGGACAGAACACTGAAGCTTTATTTGTTTTTCTTTTTTAAAAAGCAAAGTTCATGGCCAGCAGGTAATCAATGTTGCAATAAAGGAAAAAGGAAAAAGAGAACAACAGCAGCTAAGCTATGTTGGATCCCCCCTGACATCTGCCTTCGGTACTCTCAAAATGAATTGAGCATAATCCAGTGATAAATTCTCCAGTACAAGCTGCACAGAAATGAATAGGAGCTGAGTAAGACCATGAAAGTTATTTCTTTTCCTTTGCCTCTTTGCTTTATCGGGTCCTCCCTCAAAGAGGGCACATGTTGCGGTGAGACTTGGCAACCAAACCCTGTGTTGTGGGTGGGTATGATTGACAGCCACAACACCCAATTGGTAGGTCCCTTGATGGAGGGTGTAATCAGGCCAATATGACGCAGCCTAAACAGGTCAAGGGACCCAGGGCAGTCTTGAGCAGGTCGGCTGCCCTGGCGCTTAGGGGCGGAGACCGCTCCGACAGCCCCGCCCTTGCAGGGCACAGCATGGTTTCCGCGCGGCTTTGCCACGTGGCGCCCGGCCTACTGGCCCGGCGCCCTGGCGCACCACGCCACCGGGGGGCTACCTAGAGCCGGCCCTGAGGGGACCTATAAATACCTATGCACATGACCCAAAGCTTCCTCTTTTGGCAAGTTCATCAGAACACCAGCATCGTGTCCACTGCGAGCCAAGAGAGAGAGCGATCTACCTTCGATGGATTCCATCCAGTGATCTGTTTCCATTATTTTCCAGGGACTCTATGGTTTGGTCAACCCTGTGAGGGGGTTGTGCCCATGCTTGAGTCCAGGGGGACATCTGGGTGGTGGACATAGTCTGTTCCCAGCTTTTCGCCTAACCAGGTATTCACCCTTGGATGACCTATGCTGGTGCCTTGGGTCAGCGCTACCTGCAACGGTGCAGGGAGCTAGTTGAACCAGAGCCTATGCAACAACTCACTTGCTGTAATCAATAAAGTTGTGGCCTAAATTCTGCCAAAAACCAAACCAAAATTTGAGTCTTGTCTGAATTTATTTAAGGGGGAGGTTAAAAGGTCTGAACACGCAGCGTGAAATCCACGTTCAATTCTATGTGTGTCAAGAGAAAACCCCAATGTCTTTTTAGAAATCTGTGTTTACTATTTTTCTTGGAGCAGACTGAAGTTATTGGTGTTTTGATATTGCTGTAAGTTTGGGAGTGGGCCTGCAACTGTCTTTAAGGGTGCCTTCCAACCCTGTGATTCTTGACTATTCTGGTGAGTACATAAAAAGAGCCCAAGGGCTCACCTAGCCCAGCACTCTGTTCTCACAGTGGTGGACCAGATGCCCAAAGGGAATCTCACAAGTAGGACCTGAGTGCAACAGCTTATTCTCCCCACCTGAGATTCCTATCAACTGGGGAAAGAACATCATGGCTACCCAGCCACAGATTGCCTTATCCTAAATCAGGCATCCCCAAACTGCGGCCCTCCAGATGTTTTGGCCTACAACTCCCATGATCCCTAGCTAACAGGACCAGTGGTCGGGGAAGATGGGAATTGTAGTCCAAAACATCTGGAGGGCCGAAGTTTGGGGATGCCTGTCCTAAATGGATTGCTCCAACCCTCTTGTAAAGTCTTTCAAGTTTATGGCCTTTACTACAACTTGTGGGAGAAAATTCCAGAGTTCAAATATGTACCTCCTTTGGTCTGTACAGAATCTTGCAGCATTTAGCTTCACTGTCCCCACATTCAGAGAGCAATCAAAGCATTTTCCAAATGACTTTCTCTAAACCTTGCATAATTTGAGAACACTCATTTCATGTCTCCTACAGCTATTAGTGTGGCTTACCCCGAAGGAAGATCTCTGAAAGCCTGGCAGATTATTGTTGATAGCCTGTGACATTTAGCCAATTATATTTATTTTGTTTTATTCCTTAGATTTATATCCTGCCATTATTCATGGATACCAAGGCAAGGTACCCCAAGTAATCAGCTATCCAGGCTCTGAGCAGGCCTAGATCTGCTGCTCTACAACAATGTAATGGTCCCATTCACTTTCAGACTACACCCCTAGGACCATACTCTGAAGTGTCTTAATGAGAGTGAAAATGGCCCAAGAAGGCATAAGTGACCAGTGGAGATTACTCACTCCTGGGCACTACTGAACAGCAAAGAGTGATGAAAAACAAGACAGTTTGAGATATCTCTTTCACCAAAAATGTATTGGTGGGCAGGGTAAGCAGTGGGAGATGGTGAGATATATATGGAAACTTGGACTTAATTCTGGGTACAGGCGGATAAGATCACACACACACACACACACACACACACACACACACACACACACCTTCCCATGTGTGTGTGCTGCAGGTTTAAGTTTATTTTTCTGGGAGCAATCAGATCTTGCCACATGCTTTAGTAACCTCTTGAGAGGATTACTGGAACATGTTTGTGGGTGGGTGGGAGCTGCCCCAAAGAACATTTAGGTACTTCGGCTAGCAAAGAATCGTTATATTCAGACTTTATAAAGGATAAAATTCAAAGCCTTTCATATTGTCTCTGGGCTCTCTGGGGCATCAGATAGTGTTCTCTCTCCCAGCCCTAACAATGCAATCCAAGAGCAGGAAGGGAGATATCAGCAGCCTTGAAGAAGTCCTAAGCTTTGCAAGAAGTACAAATAATGTTTAGGGAGTAAAGGGGGGAGGAAATTGTTTGGTAGGAACTGAGCGAGATCAGTAACCGTAGAATGTCAGGTGACTGATGGGAAGAAGATGAACTAGGAAAGGTGGACTAGGATAGAGCAGTGTGTCACCAGCCAGTTTAGATCCTTGGACCCATGCAGATGGGCATGCTCTCATGGACTTCACTTCACTTTTCCAAGAGATCTGGGTAAAAATTGGATCCAGTTGATAATCTGAGCCTTGAAAAGCATGTGATGTATCAGCACTTACACACAAGAAGACCTTGTGTGTTGCACTCATAGACACCATGTGTCACATGACATGGCTAGCTGGAACTACTCTGCACTATAACATTTTGCTGCAATTCTGAATTGTTGTCTCCGTCTTACAGATAAGCTGGTGCCTAACCATGACAATGTTCTAGCAACATGCTGGAATGTAAACAGCTAAGTAGGGCTTCAGGGCAACAGAGAAACACAGCCACAGACTGTAAAAAGCTGAGTGCCCTCTCTTGCCATTCACCCCTGGGGTGTACGGACTTCGGTATCCAGGGACTGCAATGAGGTCAATACTGTGAGGGGTTTGTCCCTCTCATAGGCGCCAACTCTATGGGGCTGAGGACAACTCACCCCCTCCCCAAGTATGCAGGGATGGGTGGGTCTGAGTCCCTCATCCCCAATCATGAGGAACTGGGTCCCACTGGGCCTCCCTGTGGCGGTAGTGGAGGGCCCTGCCGGGCCTGTTGGGGCCTACCTGCAGTGACAGAGGGCCTTGTCAGGCGCCTTACAGCCTCCTGCCAAAGTGTGTGACATCATATGCATTTGTCACACGCAAGCGACAAGCCCCCCCAGTGCCCCATCGGAACTCATTGCCACACAAAAGATTTAGGGAAGGAGCAAACACACTTGGTGCGAGCATATGAATGACATTTTAAGATGGCGTCACCAAGATCAAAATGTATTTATTTATTTATTTATTTATTTGCATTTATACTCCACCTTTTCCTCCAAGGAACTCAAGGTGGCATAGATGCTTCTCCATCTCCTGATATAATTAGCACAGCCACCCTGTGAAGTAGATTAGGCATAGCCAAGGGCGAGGCAGGGGGGCAGCTGCCCCCCTATCAAGTAAATTGATACAAATAATTAATTAACTGAGGTTCTGCCTCCACCCCAACATAAAGCCTGTCCCCACCAACATAAATCCTGGCTATGTGCATGAGAGCCAGTAAAGGCTACCCAGTGGATTTCATGGCTGCGGTGGGATTCAAACCTTGGTCTACTCTCAAGTCCTAGTCCAACACTCAAACCACTATACCAAATGTTTTATCAGGAATGAGTACAGGGACATGACAAGTCTTTAGGCCCTGGTTTAAACGTAATTCCCTCACCCACCCCATCTTTCTCCCACCAAACAGAAAATGGAGGTTGGATAAGGATGAATATTTTATTTTATTTTAGGCTGTGCACCAAATCCAACTGAATTCTGAGCCAAACTGGGCCTATTCAGAAGGACTTGCGTGTTGCATGAGTCAGGTACAGACAGATGCAGATGGCTACAGATCACCTTGGATGGCCAAGAGCAATTCACTGCTATCATGGTGTAGAGGCAGGCATCAGGTGGGAAGACCCCACAAAGAGACTGAGAGCTACCTTAACCACTGGAAGAAGGTAGGAGCCTACTGCCTGACACTTCTTCCTGCATGGTGCAAAGGAGCAGGAGCAGAAACTCCACTGCTCAGCGGAGTGGCCGATCCTGCCTGGCACAGGGGGATCCTTTGCAAACAAATTATCAGACAATATGGTTGCAAAGGCTCAGCTAGCAGAATTGACAACCCACCCACCCCCACTTTCAGCTGGGGACAAGGAGGAGAGCAACAAGTATGTTTAATGACTTCAACAACAACAACAACAACAACAACAACAACAACAACAACAACAACAACAACAACAACAACAACAACCAGTTTATTAAACATAAACTCCACCTCCCAAACTACTTTGGAACTGGTGTGAGTGGATCCGGTACTTGGCACAGGATTGATCTCCCTGATTTGGGACCCTCAGATTGAAACCACTGAACAGATGGGGGCGCTGTGCACAGCCAAAATTTATATACGGTATTACCTTCTTATGAAGCAGCTTGTGAAGTATTTACAGGATGAATAGTGATGAGAGAGAGAAAATAGCAGGCATCTTGGTTCAGGATTTAGGGGTGGAGTTAATTTTAAGAGGTTTGCAAACAAGTGCTGGCCAGATTTCTGAACAAACAGTGCCCTCTTTTGGTTTGCATTTAAAGTAACACATGGTTTAAAGCAGTGCTTTTTTCTATTTTAAAAAAATTTTTTAGGGGTACTCTCATTTTCCTACTCATATTGAAACTAAAGCACTGAGATATTGGAGCAGGAATTGGAGGGGGCTCCGGGACTTATTGTGTCATCTGTCAGAACAGCCCATTAATTGAGAGACCCTCCTTGCCTCCTTGCAGCTTCCAAGTGTTACGATTGTTTGTGAAAGGTTAACATAACAGAAGTTTGGAAAGAGGGGGAAAATATCAGGCAGAGGCTGATGCTTATTTACTTCACACTAGCAGTTTAAATGACACATCTTCTTTGCGAGAACGTTTGCATTTCTGGTTAAGAGCTCAAACAGGGCTGGGTAATCTCAGGCCTAGGGCCCCAAAGTGGCCCTCCAGGCATCCGTGTGGCCCTCATAATTCTCTCCAGGCCTTCACCCATCACAGGCTCTGCTTCACATCCTTAGTGTTTTCTGCCTGGCTGGAATGTGTCCTTAGATAATGCCTTTTGTTTCCCTGGAAGGAGTACAGTGAAGTGTCTACGCCTGTGCATAGAAACTAGACTAACTGTACATAGATTAAAATTTGCATGTGTTGCTCCTCTCATTTCTGGTTCTGGCCCCGCCCACCACAATATGGCCCTCAGAAGGTGGCCCAGAAAGGAATGTGGCCCTTGGGCTGGATCAAGCGTGCTTTCTCTCTCTCTCTCTCTCTCTCTCTCTCTCTCTCTCTCCCTCCCTCCCTCCCCCCACCTCAAGCACAGTGTTTTTCAAACTGGACATGTAAGCACCTCTAAGATCAATGGAGCATGCCTGCTCACAAATTTGAAGTCATGCCACCCAGCTGACCAGGGATGTGAACCCGGATCCCATAGGCCCATTTCCAACATGCTTACAGTACTACTCTACAGTGCTTTTTGCCAGTCCACTATACATCCAGGCACCTGCTATGAATCTGGCCAGGGGGCTGAGACCCGAGGAGTTGTCAGAGGATGTCACATGCTGGTGGCAGGCCTGACAAGGATCTCCACTAGGAGCAACAAATCACACTTCTTAGCTGTGTAAATTACATGCACAGTGCACGGTGTTTCTGTGCGCTCTGGCTTCTGTCATAGTGTCCCAATGTGCCAGAAGCAGTTTAGTCATGCTGGCCACATGACCTAGAAAGCTGTCTGTGGCCTGAAGTGAGATGAGCGCCACACCCCATAGTCACCTTTGACTGGACTTAACGGTCCAGAGGTCTTTTTTCTTTACTTTTTAAAAAATTACATATATACTGTAATGTTTTATCATCACCTACTGGTTAAAGCTGCAAAATACACTGTGCTGGCAAAAGTGCTACTGCTGCTTTCCCCCTTTAAAAAAATAATACAGTAATTCATTCCTCTAAAAATGTTTGCAAGACTCAGAAATTAACAATGGCTTGCCTGTTTGATATTGTATGGTCAACAACTTGAGAAAGAAAATGCTGCAGGCAGAGAAATGCTGAGAGGTTTTTTTAATTTCAAAAAATGCTACAAATTATGAGAGCATCATTCTACAGAAGCACAATGGACTGGTCAATAATAAACCCTGGAATAAGATCAAATCCAGATTGATGGATGGATTGATTGATTATGGTTCTTGACCAGCACACACTCAAATCCAGATAAAATCATACTTTTTAGGCATGAGTTTGTCTTTTAGCATAAGTCATGAATGACCACCATGTAATTGCATAGTTCATAGGTTTGGCTTTACCCCTGGAAACTCATAATTAATGGGGGAACTTTTTTCAGATAGTGCAATGAATAAGACTTTCTTAAACCGGGAAAAAGGCTGAGTTAGCCCTCCATCCCTGGGCAGAGCCAGCCCAACCATGAGGCAAGGTGAGGTGGCTGCATCAGGCAGCAAGATCCAGAGGGTCAGGAGATCCTGATGTAGATCTTTATTCCTTCCTTGTTCCTAAGGTAGTTCATCACTCCTTCCCTGGCAGGTTCTCCTCAGATGCAAAAATGTCTTGGGCCAGTCTGTGCAACGGTTAGTCAATCAGTGATAAGAAAATAAATTACAAGGGATTTTGCACATAATAGAGGCATTACTGTTGGTAAAGATGGACAGGAAACAAGGCTGAGGAGCTAAGTAAACTGGTGCGCTCACTATATCCTTGATTCCCTGTAAAACTTGGTCCCAAAATATACATATATGTGCAGAAGTCTGCCACATGTGGAAATACATTCCCCTGTCTTTGCATCCACACCAGCACAGGGGCGAGCAGTTGTCAAAGGATTTCACTTGCTGGCAGCAGGCCTGCCAAGGATCTCTGTTGGGAGCGATAAATTGATTGAAAGAAGATCTCCATTGTATTTCTTAGCTGTGTAAGTAGCATAAATGATACTTGATCTCCACTTAGCGGTTAAAAGTGTGAATGACACTGCCCTGGTGTTTTAAGTACCGTATGTACTGTTTCTTAAAAACACAATTCTGGTCATAAGTAAAGAAAAACAAATGTTTTATCATACACTGAGATTCAACCAACGTGGTTAACTATATATTATTTATATAGTATTTATTTATTTAATCAATTTGTATGCCGCCTTTCATCCAAAAATCACAGGGTAGTTCAAAACAAAAAATACAAAATGAGAACACAAAATAAACAAAAACCAGTAACCTCTTCTCCCACAAACATATTTAATAGACCATATAATGTTAAACAGCCAAAGGCTGGAAACTCCTCCTCCTCTTCTTCTTCTTCTTCTTCTTCTGGTGGCTAAAGATGTGTAATAAAGGCATCAGGCAAGCTTCCCTAGGGAGCATTCCACAAGCAGGGAGCCACCACAGAAAAGGCCATTCCCATGTTGCCACCCTCCGGACCTCATATGGGGAGAGATGGTCCTTGAGGTATTGCTGTCCTAAGCCTTTGAAGGCTTTATACGTCAAAACCAGCACTTTGAATTGCACCCAGAAACAAATTAGCAGCCAGTGCAGTTGGGCCAGGATTGGTGTAAACCCTCTTGACCTGGGCTATATAAAACACTATTAAAAAACACTTTGGGGAGGGAGCTCCCTAGGCAATCTGCCATTGACTTTGGATTCTGCTGTACAGTGCCATCTGGTGCCACGTTTATATAACACATTTTTAATGTTATAAATTGACCTGTGCAACTGAGCCCCTGGCCACTGAATTCTACATCAGCTAAAGTTTCCAAAGTGTCTTCAGAGGCAGCCCCACACAAAATGTGTTGCAGTGATCTAGCCTAGAGGTTGCCAGATCATAGACAACTGAAGTCAGGTTATCTCTGCCCAGACGGGTGCAGCTGAGCCACCAGCCAAAGTTGATGGAAGGAAGGCACTCCATGCCACTGAGGCACCCTGAGTCTCAAACAACAGCAAAGGATCCAGAAGCACCACCATGCTATGTACCTGTACACCTTCAGAGGGAGTGTAATCCCACCAAGAGCAGGCAATCTCCCATCCATCCGGTCTAAGGAACCACCCACTGACAGTGGCTCAGTCTTACCTGGATTGAGCCCCTGTTTATTGACTCTCATCCAGTCAATTACCAAGGCAAGACAAAGGTCCAGCACATCCACTGTGACACCTGCAGATGCAAAGGAGAAGTAGAGCTGTATGTCATCAGCATATTGCTGACAGCGTATTCCAAAACTCTCTCAGCATTCATATAGATGTTTATGATGTAATACATTGTTTTGTTTTTGTCCCAGAGCAAATACATTCATTTATTAACACCAGACTCCTGGTTTATTTTATTTTATTTTATTTTATTTTATTCACTGAGATTCCTTGCTCTGGGGATTCATCTATTCCCCCAATAGACCTTTCGTAGTAATTTCCCTTTCAAACAAACATGGTAGACACTAGAGACACCAGCTTAAAGTATTCTTCCTTTTGGGGTGGGGGGATGTGATTGATGGCCAAAAAGCATGGTTTCATAGTGTGCGCCCTTTGACTTATTAAGTTTGGGTCAAGCACAATCCATGAAAAGAATGAATTGTTGGAACTTGGAAGGAGAACATTTTCACTTCTTTCATCTTCAAGGTGAAGAATCAGAGAGGTAACGGATCTAGGGAGAAGGCAATTCAAACGGCAGTTTCTTCCTTGAAGTATCTAAGCTCTGCAGACACTTTAATTGAAAGAGAACGTGCTTTTTAAAAAGATTTGCTTCCCTCTTTCAAAGTTCCCTTTTCAAGTGCTTCTCACTAATAATCATATTAACTCTCTTTTTTTAGAAATTATTTTTCTCCCCTCTCTCCCTCCACCCCCACACTCTAAAGCATGCTCATCAGCATTTGCTAACCCACAGGTAGACAACATGATTGCCGCCAGCTGTTGCTGGACTCCCATCAGCCATGCCCAGCATGGCTATTGTGCAAGGATGATGGCAGCAGCTGGAGGGCATCCCATTGGCTATCTCTGGACTATATACATACAGCCATTGCCTTATACACACCTGTGGTGAGATCAGGATTTAAAAAGGCAGTCCTGTCCCTCTCCAATCACATTTGGCCTCCAGATAACCTGATTTCAAGAGAATAAAATGTAATTTACAATTTGTGTTGTAAAAACAAAACATGCATAGGAAAAAGCTTAAAAGCATAAGAGTGGCATGCTTGATCAGGCCATTGGCCCATCGGGTCCAGCATCCTGTTTTCACAGTGGCCAGCTAGATGCTCCAAATGGAAAACACGCAAGCAGGATTTGAGCACAAGAGCACTCTCCCCTCCTGTGGTTCCAGCAACTAATATTGCCTCCAACTGTGGAGCCAGACCCTAGCCATGCTTGCTATTAGCCATCAATAGCCGTGTCTTCCATGAATTGGTCTAATCATAAGGTGGCTAGATTGGCCTACTAGGGTCAGGGCCTTTTCAGTATTGGCCCCAACTTGGTGGAACGCTCTTTCACAGGAGACCAGGGCCCTGCGGGATTTGTCATCTTTCCGCAGGGCCTGCAAGACAGAGCTGTTCCGCCTGGCCTTTGGGCTGGACTAAGTCTGACTCCTGTGTTTTTCCTCCCTCATGGTTTGGATTTATGGACTACTTAAAATGAGGCTGCATTTTAAATTTTAATATTGTATTTTAATCTGTATTTTAATTAATTGCTTTTTATGTTTTATTGTAATTTTATTGGTGTTAGCCGCCCTGAGCCCGGTTTTGACTGGGGAGGGCGGGGTATAAACAATAATTTATTATTATTATTATTATTATTATTATTATTATTATTATTCCCCCTTTAAAGTGATCACTGTGGAAAGGAATCAGGAATCAGACCATTTGTCCCTTTAGCTTGGCATTATCTACATTGGTAGATAGTGGCTCTCAAGGATTTCAGATGGGATGGCTTCCAGCTGTATCCAAATATGCCAGGGACTGAACCTGGGACTTTCTGTATTCAAAGCAGATGCTTTAACCACTGAGCTATAACCCTTTCCACAGCTAGTGGAAGTGGAGATAAAACAGTGGTTCCAAAATCAACTACTTGATGTAGCCTAGATTATCCAGAAATGCTATTCACCAGGAGCCTTCTGTAATGCCTGTTTAAAAGGTAAAGGTAAAGGGACCCCTGACCATTAGGTCCAGTCGTGACCGACTCTGGGGTTGCGCGCTCATCTCGCAATATTGGCCGAGGGAGCCGGCGTATAGCTTCCAGGTCATGTGGCCAACATGACAAAGCCGCTTCTGGCAAACCTGAGCAGCACATGGAAACGCCGTTTACCTTCCCGCTGTAGCGGTTCCTATTTATCTACTTGCATTTTGACGTGCTTTCGAACTGCTAGGTTGGCAGGAGCTGGGACCAAGCAACGGGAGCTCACCCCGTCACAGGGATTCGAACCGCCGACCTTCTGATCAGCAAGCCCTAGGCTCAGTGGTTTAACCACAGCGCCACCCGGGTCCCTAATGCCTGTTTACATGTAAGTTAAATTCAGGAAAGGTCCTGTATAATATTAATTGAAAGCTTCCTGTTTTCAGGTTTAGCCACCTGCAGATTGCAGTGTATTGAAGTTGCTGAATAGCTGGGGCTAAACATGACAAACACGGATTCAAATCACCATTGGCCGATGAACTTAGTGGGTTGCTTAAAGCATGCAGTACTTTGTCTCAGGCCAACCTCCCAAGGTTGTTCTTAATGTGCTTGGATGAGAGGTGTGATCAGCACTAGATCTAGGGTGGTGTGGGCAGTTCCACTGCACAGGTTGCCAAGTTGAAGGGGTGCAAAATGATGGTGATGATGATTATGCCTGTATTTATATGGGTACCTACTCAATTATTGTGAAAATGATAAATATTTAGGGAGAGGTGCCAAATTTTGTCCTCGCTCAGGGCACAATATAACCAAAGTCTGCCCCTGGTGTGATGCAACAAACACCAAATAAAGAAATGTAGGTGTTACGTATGCCAGGGGATGCTGTGCTTCAATGCAATAGTTTTTAAACCTCTTGCGCTCCTGCAGTTTGCATGCTGTAGAGCTCCAGAGTTAGTTTTTCTATTCCATTCTTCTTATGTAGCAATAAAGGACAGCTATGTGTCAGAGGCCTGCTTCTTCATGATGTGTTTTCCTTTTACCTCTACACAACATAGATACACCACCTTAATCACAAAGTAACCAAAACCATGGGTAAATGCAAAAGAAAACCTCTGACTGAGATGACCTGACAATTGGCATGACTTTTTCTACAGCTGCCCACTTGCATATTGGGAAACTAGGGAGTGACTGAAGATGTGGACAGGAGATTCAGCTGACCACAAGATTCTTATTTAATTTTAATTTTTGCATTTAGATCCCATTTAGACACCAAAGTGAAAAGTTAATCCTCTATGGTAAGAGTAACCTTCCAGTGTTCTTCACTGCCTCATTTTCATGCTGAGCTTTATTAAATAATTAATCAATGTGAATGATTGAATAGATGTGTCCTAGATTTCTCAGTCACCCATCCTTTTTTTAAAAAAAAAAACCCTGCAATTCCTCATTTTCTGTCTTAATGCAGATACTATCAAAGAAATAAATGGACTGCTGTGAACAAAATGAGAAGGAAAGGCTTTTCTTTCTTATTCCCTGATGCAGAAAGAAATAGGGCGATGCAGTGGTGCTGTCACGGCCGGTCTCTGGAGTCGAAGACAAGGAACTGCACTAGCAGAATGAGGAAGAAAAGAATTCCCAGACACAAAAGCAAGTGAAATAATGCACATTGCCATCTAAAAAGCGCTATCTTGCGCTCTCTCTCTCTCTCTCTCTCACACACACACAAATTAGCTAGGTTTCCTAACCATACCACTGACGTACCACTCCACAGAGCCTTGTGGAACTTTAAAGGAAGGTTAGGGAGATTTTCTCAGCCTAAGACCACACATTTCCTTCTGGGAAACTTTCTGGGAGCACATGCTAGTGGTGGGTGGGGTAGAAGCAGAAGTGGGTGGAGCAACAAATTTTAAAACTTACCTTTGTACAGTAGACTACTTTTGACACATACACATACACACACACCTCTCTGATCCAGCCAAGGAAGATGCACGATCAGAGTTCCAGGACACATTTCAGCCAAGCTAAAAGGGAGGGTGTGAATCAGGGCAAGTGAGGAGTGTGGCTTGGGGAGAGGGTGTGGGGTGACTCCTGAGGGCCAAATGGAGAGCCTTGGATGGCTACATTTGCCCTCTACCCCCAGGCCTAGCTCCCAACCCTTGCTTTAAAGACTGACAAATTTATTATGGCATAAGCATATGCATGAAGGCTTTCTTCAGTTGTCAAGCTGCCCTTCCCACATCTAAATAAGGCTTATATGCCATCATTTGTGGTTAGTCTTTAAGATGCCACAATACTCTTCATTTCTGCCATGTTCCCTGCAAGCATACGCCCCCATGCCACCCCAAGAAGGATTACAAATACTTAGGGTGCCCCTTCTACACCATCTCCAGCTGAGGGGGTGATTCTGCAATCATCTTCATACTCTGGGGGTGAGTCTCCTCCTCTTCCACAGTCACGGAGCAGCTACTGACTCTTTAAGGATTGCAGTCAGCTCTCTCAGCAGAGTGGAGCCGCTGGAAAGGAATGGCTTATTCAGCCCTCAGATGCCTCTGAAGAGGCTCTGGACATCCTTACAATTACCCTGTGCAAAATGAGGGTCAAATTTAACCTCACATTGTGGAGGGGTGGTGGGGTTTTTTGTGAGTATGGGGGGTTGTGGTCACCAAGCTGAGTTCGTGGCAGTTGAGGGTTCTTGGTACATAATATGAAGCACTTGTGTTTAATTAGACTTTATATGCCTTGGTCACTAGTGGGGCAGAAGGCAGGGAGTCCAAACAGTAGGTACAGCCAGAACCAAAATAGGTGGAGCCAACTAATTCTAGTTTTGTCCCCTTCCTCGTCCTCCCTGCTGAGTTTTCTAAGGAGCAACACAGCGACTGAGGAGGAAGAAGCTGTCATGAAAGGCTATGTCACTTAAAAGAAGCAGGCAAGTGGGGGGTGGCTGAGAGCAGGTTGGGGGTGATAGGCAGTGCTCCAATCATTTAATTGTAGCTAAAATGGGGGACTGAAATGGACAGATTTGTCTGCCCAAAGGCTCATCCCAGTAAGAGATAAGAAGTAATGGGACTTTCTTCTGAAGAAACATGTGCAGAGTTGTACTGTATACAATTTCCACTTGAAAACCTCTGTCTAGTGTTTAATGTATGGTTGACTTTCTTATTCATCGTCTTGGTCCTAGAACATGATCTCATTTCTTTTACCTAACAGCATAAGCTGTATGCTCCATTAATGAAAACCTGATAGTTGGCATGGAGGAATCGGTGAGAAAGAGTTTCTTGCTGTAGTACCAATTGCTCTGTCAGCTAAAGTGCTTGCATTAGTCAGATGGACAAGGAGTCAGGCCATCTGCCAAATGTTCTTCTTTGCCAATGACTTCTTTTACAAATATGGAAATGAATGATTAATTATAATATGACAACGTGCAGACTTCTTTCCTTCCCCGGACAGGTAGAATATTAATATACTTTGTGGCTTATGATTTTCAACTGCACCAAGTATTAATTAACATCATAGAAAAGTCATATTTCCCATACAGCTTAAACTAAATTGCTTTTTCAAACAAAGACCCCCAAAAATCAACATAGTAATGGAACATGTTCAGCTTAATATCCCAGAAAGAGAGAATTGTATTTTATAAGAAGGTTTTTGTTCTGCTTTTACTTTATGGAAATGGAAAATGGCAAAATTGTTACTTTGCTCTTCAGTTAAGTCCCATTGAATTCAACTGGATTTCAGCACCTGCTGAACTTTTCCACTGGAATAACTGGGACATTTTTTTAAGTGCTTAACTGTGGCTAGATTGCAGCCCTTCATGCTAATTAATTACAAATTCCTGGTCATTGGTAGATCACTATCACTATTTTCAGTAAATATTTTTACCTTCAGTAGATGGCCAGTTCAGAGTCGATTAGTGTGATATAAACTTTGCACTTGGCTGAATGCTATACTATCCTATGATAGAGAACAGTAGGCCAAGGGGGGCTGTGTGTGTATCAGTTTTGGCTAATACTGAAAGCTGGAGACACAGTGGCTTATCTTGCTCCGTGCTGGACCCAAAGCTATGGCTTGGGGATCTCCCTGGGAACCTAATGGGGAGACAAGATCTTTGGGGAATGGTCTAATAAGATCTGCTAGAGTGTTAATGCTGTGAGCCCTTCCACCCTATGCTTAGGTTGTATAGATGTGTAAGCTTATTATTAAGTGAAGCCATTTGGTGGCTTTTGAGTATAAGCCACTTAAATTCTGCTCTGGACGAATAGAAAAGCTTGCTGAAAAAATGTTTCTTTCTTAAGCAAGGGAGGTGGCAATGGAGAGATAATTGAAGCAGTCTGTCTTCCTTACTATTTACAAAGACAAAATTTCCAGGTCTGAAGACAATTGTGTTTCACTGAATTAAACAGGTCTAATTTTGTCAGTGCTGTGGCTGGCTTTGATGTATTAAGTATAATTGAGTTAAAGATTGGACGAATCCACTTAAAGCTTGCTGTCAAATGGTCTGTGACTTGAAACAGTCAACCTTGTCCTCAGATTGATAGCAAACATTAGTTCTGGTCCCTTTTCCAGGTTGTGTTTCTATACTCATATTCATAATGGAAACAAGACAACTGCGTTATAATCTTGGGGGGGGGGAGCAAGGCACACTGAAAAGGCCTATTTAGGAGGAAAGCAGTCTATTTCCGTACACAGCTTTGGATGCTTTCTTTTATTTTGAGCTACCCTAAAAGAGTCAAGAATCTGCTCTATTATCAGAATATTTTTCAGAAAGCATGGCTCACTCTATCAGCTCTCTTGCAATGGCCTCTTCACCCTCCTCCTCTGTCACCTGAGGGTATAATACTCCCTCAGTAGGAAAGCTGGGAAACATGGTTCTTTTCATCAACTTTGCTGGAGGCCCAGCTCCATCAGGCAACTCCTCCCTGAACTGGTCACTATAAATCTAGTTACAGGTAGGTAGCCATGTTGGTCTGCCGTCAAAACAAAATAGAAAAATTCCTTCCAGTAGCACCAGTGGTATCTGAAGAAGTGCATGCACACAAAAGCTCATACCAATGACAAACTTAGTTGGTCTCTAAGGTGCTACTGGATGGAATTTTTCTATTTTATTTTTATTTTGGTCACTATAAAGATTGTTTAAGAACGGGTCCCTGGGTTTGATTTCCCCCCTCTGCTCTCCTGGCCCCTTGTGTGTTGTGTTTTGTTTGTTTGTTTGTTTAGATAGTAAACCTGCAGGGGAGGGCTGTCTTAGAATCATAGAATTGTGGAGCTGGAAGGGACTGTGAGGATCATCTAACCCAGTGCAGGAATATGCAGCTGTCCCATGTGGGAATTAAACCTGCAACCTTGGCATTATCAGCACCACGCTCTAACTGAGCTATCCAGTCTTGTCTTAATTGACTGCATGTAAGCCACTCTGGGAGACCTTTTGGCTGAAGAGTAGTACTACTACTACTACTACTACTACTTATTTTTATTTATTTATTTATTTATTTATTTATTTATTTATTTATGCCCCGCCCATCTGGCCGGGTTCCCCCAGCCACTCTGGGTGGCTTCCAACAAAATATTAAAATACAGAAATCCATCAAACATTAAAAGCTTCCCTAAACAGGGCTGCCTTGAGATGCCTTCTAAAGATCTGGTAATTGTTGTTCTCGTTGACCTCTGGTGGGAGGGCGTTCCACAGGGTGGGTGCCACTACCGAGAAGGCCCTCTGCCTGGTTCCCTGTAACTTGGCTTCTCATAGCGAGGGAACCGCCAGAAGGCCCTCGGCGCTGG